>NW_008236442.1:275275-279089 GCF_000691975.1 Corvus brachyrhynchos | reverse complement strand
GCAGTTATCCTCAACCTACATAAAACCTGTCAGTAACTCAGCCCAGATACTGGTTGGCTACTATCAAGTAAATCAGGGAAGGGGCAGAAAGAACTGAGACCAGCAGCAGTACAGGACACGGTGACACAGGTGGCTCTGGCCCTTGGCTGCACCTCCTGTGCTGACGCTTATCACAGGCTTTCCCATACCCGCCCTGTAGCCAAGGGGGGAAAAAAAAAAAAAAGCCAAAATAAAAAGTTCTGCACTTTGGATTGTTCATGGAGGAAAGGGGAGGAAATGGGTTTAAAATTACAGAGGAAGGAAAGGTCTGTAGACCAAGAAGAACTTTTTTTTCCACTTCCAAAAACCACACAAAGCTGAAAGCACACAGTTCAAAAGAGTTGTAACAGCTTGAGCCCTTCAAGCTTCCTTGCACCCCACTGGAAAAGGACATTCCTTTAACTGAAGCCTTTAATAATGAAGCACCTCCATAAAGCAGTCAAATTCCTATTGGTAATGTATCAGAATATACTGCAAATATTAATTAACAGATGAACAAGAAAACCCAATACAGTAACTTAGATGGCAATACAAAGTTAGTTCACACCAGACAAGGTCTCCTGCAGCCACCAACAGGTTAAAGGTCAAACACTCTCATGGAAATGTAATGCCACTTGCATTTGGAGGCTGATGGAGAACAGCTAACGAAGCTGATCCAGATTCATCTCCAAATGATTTTACAGGGCTTTTTCCTCCCACCATCATCACATTATATTTTCAGTTTAATTTTGTTTCAGCAATATGCTTCACAGACTAAGATATTACACTTAACATTTGACACTAATGTGTTCTAACAAAGTTGACGCATTAAAAGGATTACACATTTTCAGATTACTGAACAGGTTCCTCCTGGATGGCTGCCGAAAAAATCCTGCAAATGTTCTGGCTCTAGGCTTTCTTGGTTACACCCAGCATTCATCTTTGCTGGGTTGGTGTAATCGGTTTGCATGCCACCAAAGAATCTGAAGCAACTGGGCTGCTTTCACTAGAGCCAGGCAGAGCAAAACGACCTGAATAAATTAAAAAGAAGGTTAGGCATCAGCTAATTCTTCTCGGAACACATTGCTGTTTATTCTGGTGCTTTGTCAATTTAGTAATCCAGCAAAACCATATATATGGCTGTTACTTGTATGTGCAAGCGAAAGATTATTAGAAGGGAAAGGAATTTAAATTGTCTGTAATAACAAACCTGGAACATTCAGAAAGAAGAGAGAAAGGAGAAAGTTACCAGATAAATCGGGGTTGCAAAACTGAAATAAACGTTTTATGTTTGCTTAGTTTATTTTTAAGCAGCAGAAATTCACATGCACTGAAAATCATTTAACTTGCAGGGACTTAAGTATTGAAAATGCAATGAGAGAAAAGTCACCCAGCAGGAAGGTTGGCACATTTGCCTCCCAGGCTGCTGAAGGAACGGTCTCAGAGGTAAGGACAGGACTGCACTTCTGAAAGAGGTTAATTATATATATATTATAAATAAATAAATATATATATATATAAAAATAACTTTCCTGAGGGCTTTCTGCATTTCTATACTTGCCATTTCAAACTTTCAGTATTAATTTGAACTTCTACTTCCTTGGGGGAAAAAAACAGGAGTTTTGAACTTAGTCTTTAATCACTTCAGGATACAACCACGTGTTCCGGCAAGAAGTGTTTCTTTCAACTCCTGTATAGGTCAGGGGGGAAGTACTGTTTTGTGTCAGTAACTCATCTGAGAAAGAACTATGAAATAGTTAAACTCACACACACCCTTCCTGCCTCTCTGGGAAAGGAAGAGTGCATTTATTTATGTATTCCATTCAGAAAGCTATATTTGAAAGCTATTTTAAGGCTGCAGACTGAAACGTTCAAGAGGCAACATTAAAGCAATCTGGACAAAAGGGACTTTTTAGCCTGGTGTATCTGCATGGCACCATAGTCTTTAGATGAATTCTATATATATTTAAAAGATTCATGCCAAAATTAGTGCACAGTTGAAACAGGAGCACTGAAAAAATGCACCACCACAACCTAAACTACCTAAGAGTTTTACACCTGTACAAAACTATTCTAGCAGGGCAATCCAATGCTGTTTCAAGTTGTGCTGAAATTTAGAAAGCTCATTCTTGACAGACCTCATGCTACTGCTTCTTCTCAATTAATATTTATGACCTTTTCAGTTTAATTTTGACATACATACATACTGCTTGAAAAGAAGACATTTCTAAAGGCACTATCAGGAGGCATGAAGCAGGAACTTAAAATCCTTGGTGTTCGATGAAAATGTCATCAATGGAAAAATGATTCCTTTATACAATCTGGTGCAATGAATCACTTTCTTCAAACAGGGAATATTTCTTTTAATGGCACATTGAGTGACCTTGGCAAATCCAATGATCCTCAGTAACCAAGTGATTTTGTTTTGGCCATAAAAAATGCAACAAATTCCAACCTGACAATTTACATGCCTTTGGTGTTATTTTCAGTTCACAAAAATACCCCAAATCTTGCTTTCCCCTTCCCTCATTCATTCCACCACTACCCTTGTCCTGCACCCTTCTATTCTCAACACACTGCATCAACCAAATTAAAGGAAGCGTACAGAGGTCAAACTGCTAACCACATGCTTGTACTATTGATGAGCAGCTTTTATGACCTATTACAGTAGAGTGAGAAACAACCACAGAAATTTAACTGTATGCTACATATAGACTTTCAGAAGTAGACATCCTCCCAGACCTTTCCAGTAGCTAATCCCCCCCCCACTCTTTTACCACAGCAGTTTGAACAACTGTGCCCAACACCAGACTAGAACAGAAACATCTGGGGAAAAAAGTTGCATTTCTTAAAATATACACTTTTTTTAATAGTCTCAAAAAGCAGCAAATATATTTTTACCCAGATTCTCAGAAATGCTATTCTACACTAAGCACAGATTTGTCAAATTGGTACCCAAAAGAAGCTATAATGCCCTAGGAGGGGACATTTAAAATGAAACTATTTACAGAACCTCAGCTGCAGAAGTCACATTGTACCTCAGCTATCATGCACTTGAAAGCAAGTATTTTATCAGTGAGGAACAAACTAAACGCATTTGTTTCCTTGAACTCATTACCCTGCCTGTGAAGGAATGCTTGTCGGATACAGATAAAAAATGATGAAAATTGCAACAAAATTCAACCAGTTAATTTAAAAAAATACATAAAACCCCCCACACTGCCTGTATCTCATCTCTCTCTCCTCCAACAATGACAAAAAATGTTGTTTTACATAAAGCAGGTAGAGTACCACCATGTAATATCAAGATCAAACAAAGCAGTGACCTGCCAACAAGAGGCAGACAGTAATTTCACAAACTATTAAATAATTAAAGATAAGTGTCCAAAGGATTCTTGTAACCACACGGTTTGACAGGTTTCAGGAAGAACGACTTAGTATTTCAGTGCATATTCAAAAAGAAGCTCATGTGCTTTACAAGGTCTCTGCACTCCTGAGAACCTAGTCCATTATAAATACCTGCTCGAAATATAGTCCCACTTTGAGATAACTTACACAGTTGACTATTTGCAGGGCAAACGAATGCTATCAAACACCAAAGCTTCAAGGAGATTAGAGAGCTGCCAAGGTCTGAACTATATCAACAGCTTGAAGTCAGCTCATTCAATAAGGCTTTGACAGTATTACACTGGCAAAACAAACAAACCCATGGTGTTCGCACTGGCCCCGGCTTCCTCTTGCACTGACTCTTTCTACTCATGGACAGGGGAAAAGGCACCTGTTAATTCCCATTTCT
>NW_008236442.1:247957-275257 GCF_000691975.1 Corvus brachyrhynchos | reverse complement strand
CCTGCAGCCCTAGGAACATCACAAGAGAGCTGCTGGGCCAGCATCCAAATGTTACAACCCAGAGGGGGATACATGGACTAAGTGTTCTTGCTTTATTTCAAACTGAATTTGCCCCATTTTAGCTATTGCTCCCCTCATACCCCGCCTTCTTTTCCAAGTTTTCACATGGCAATAAATCAAATGTCTTACAGAAATTAGTGTGTATCATATCACTGTGTTTCAGTCAAACATGCAGCTCCATAGCAGAGAGCCTGACCGGATCCCATAGAACAGCAATGGTCTGCAGGAACTACATTGCTGCCTCTTATTTACATTATTTATTGCTTACTACATCCACCTTTCCTTATTTTACCTGGAATGGATCTCAGGTTATCACTATCATCTATATTTCAGCCACCTGAAACCAAGGGTTGTTCTATAATCACCTCCCATTTCTCAGTGACTTAAAATGTACTGGGAGTCGTTAGTATTTTACGGGTGTAAACTGTTATCTGAAAATGTTTATCCCCAATAGCAATTGTTTAATATTGTCTTTACTTACTGGAAAAAAGTTATGTCATTATTCTTGCAATACGGAAACACAGCAGCTGGTTTCCCTCTTAGTACAGAACAGACATTCATTTAGAATCATATAGATGAATGAATATTGGCAAATTTACCATTCTCACTAATAACATTTCATATTTTGGTTTGTCTTTGAATTCAACATATTTCTTCTCATTAAGCATAAAGCAGTTGTCCAGTACTTCTTAAGTGACCCTTACCTTCCCTTACAAGTAGTTTTACTGCTGCTGCCTTGTTTGTATTTTTTTACAGTAAGTTTCCCCTTTTTATTTACACCTTCTAGTCCCTCTAACTAAGAATTTTCTTTTGAAAAAACATACATTCATGCTCCTCTGGAAAGAATGCTTGGTTTTGAAGGGTGCACAACAAGGCATTTGAAATGGTTTCCATCTATTTCTGTTTGCATTTAGTTTCTTCCCAATCACTGAACACTTCACTCTTGAGTAAAGAAATAACAATCCTTCCAAAGCCTTTGTGTACTACTATACGCGTGTGCGTATACAAACACACACTCAACATCTCTAAGGTGGGTTAACATTTTATTTGTACATAAACTTACTGGCTTCAAGCTCACGAGACTTGAAATTCATATACACAAGTGGAGGTGCTCTTGCCTAATCTCTTTTCAAAGTTCAGTTTCATCTTCAGCTGATTTGCAACAGGCTGGAAAAATCTGCCTTCTACCTCCTCCTACACACTTAATAGATTTTGTCTCCCTGTTTTTTGTGCTCAAGCACTAAAACAAAGAAACCAGACATTGGAGTACCTGTGTTCTCAAATGTCACACAGTACACAAGGATTGATGTACAGCAGTCAATGTTTAGAAATGCAGCCTTTCCAAGCAAACCTAAATTGCCCAGGTTCCCTTTTGATTCAGTATCTCTTGGCTTATTATTTCTATTTGCAAGAATCTGCTTACTAAAGTGCTGAGGATTTATGTATTGATGATGAAGAAACTTTTTAGAGTTATTAGAAGAAAACTGCAGGCAGTGACAGCAAAGTTGGGAGCTGGTGAAGTTTTGACCCTCTAGAACATAAAAGCAATATATTGAACAGCTTATATTCTCCACTACCTGTAACAAGTCATTTTACCTACTGTGTGGAGAACACTTTCATTCTTGGGAGAAGGCAGAATCTCCATTTCTATAGCTCATTAGTAACCAATTTCCATAGTTCATTAGTAAGCAAAAGGAATGTAAACTGACACCTTGAAAAATTGTTCTGTGCTTAGTAATACACTGCTATTCTTTTCCAGGGTTAAGGCAAATATGCACAGTACGTACACTTCAGATTTGCATTTCATGAATTTAACACCAGTGAGGCAGAACAAAAATAGAATAGCTTTATTCATCCATGGAAGATAATACACTAAGTTCTATCCTTCCCTAGAAAACCAAGTACTTCTCCATCAGATTTTGGACATTCTAAGCATTTGGGAACGCACAAAAATGAAATTCTTTCCTCTGGAAACTGTAGAGCCTAGAAAAACACATAATGTACTTAGTACATCATACTTTAAAAAAACCTTCCATTAGAGCTCTCTGAACAATTGCTAGTACAAGTAGATTAAACCTTTGAGCATTCCTGTGAAGAACAGAAGTGCAGGAAAGATTTTGGGGTAAAAAACAGTGCTGGGCATGACTATTAGATTATCTTCTACGGACCATACATCCATAAGAAATTAAAAACAAAACAAACTGAAAAAAGTGTTTATAAAAATCCCCCATGTTTATTTCTTACAAACTTCCCTTCACCATGTAACTATTTCAGGGTATATGGGTTCACAGAAACCCACAATGCAATTCAGTGCTATTTCAGCATCAGAGAACACCAAGAATGTCCCCACTCAGTACAGCTAATACCTGCCCATCCAAAGCAAACCACCTGTCAGTGACTGAAGCAGTGAAACCAGGGCCAACGCCACTGAATTCAGCAGAAATGTGCCTGTTTTGGCTGATGGTAAATTTGATCAAGGCTCTGTGTGCAGGCTCTGTATTCAAAGAGCTGCTTATGTCAGCCTATCACCATGTCCATCTAGCAGCCACAAAGTCAGTTGCCCTCCACTGTAGAAGAACATACATCAATACATTTGTCCCTCTGTTCTCTTGAAAAGTACCCAAGCCAACAGGATCATCACTGGTAGCAACACACCAAGCCATCCTGTCACTTTAAGGAAGTGATTCACAGCATATTGTTATTTTAAAGTTGCTCATCCGTACCAGCTGAACCAGACAGTTTTTCTTCTACCACTTCCTAGCAGTATTAATAATTATTTGAACATTTTAATAATCTCCCCTTCACTTAGAAAAAAATATTTCTGCTTATAATGGTCCTCTGAATCCTTAATCTTGTCTTCAAGAACATTATCTCTTCTATTAGTATGATGTGTGTGTGTATATGCACAGTCATTCAATCATTCATTACAATGTTTAGCTGACTGTTCTAGAGGCACTCCAGAAAGGCCCAGAAATAGCTGACATTTTCAGGTAAAGTCATTTCTTGACACCATGATACAACATGATCCATTTGATGAAGCAGCTAAAAAACTGAACTCATTTACTTCTGTAACACTGCTTAACACGAAGCCTCACTGAGATCAGTTTCAATCTGCCACTACTTCAAGAACTCTACATGCCTTCAGGAGAATCTACAGTAAACCCTTGCCCTTTTTATCTCCTTCATACCTGAGATCACAAAACTAACATAAGTCAGAATCTTTAAGAAGATACTGCTTTCCTGTTGACTCAGATTGCTTCCAAGCAGCTTTGCACACGAAGGTAACATTGCATTACATCACGGGGACCTTTTAAACCTGCAGTACGAGGCAGCATAATGCATACAAAACAGCTGGAGAACAGGGTTCATTTCAGCTAAACATTTTGGAGAGTGTCTTCAGAGGAAAACCTTCATCTTCCTCTTAATAGATTGTTACCATAAATGTTTCATGAACATAATGTTTTATGTGGGTGCTATGTAAGGAAAAGATAAAAAATACTTGCTACTTCCAGTAAAACAACTGAAGCCCATGGGCCATTGAATAAAAGTATACAAATCAAACATCTGCACATACATAGATACACTATAAAAAATATTCCCGCTGATCAACCAAAACATTACTGGGCTACTGTCTTGGTTTAGAGAGAAATTTTAGGAGAAAATGCCCTGGAATGAGCATTTCCTCTAAAGAGAAGGGCTTCGATAATCCTGTTTGCCAATGAGAGAAATGAATACCAGTGGGTGAAAGTGAAAAAAACCCTATTTAAAAAAACAAACAAAAAAAAAAAGGGTCCCCGCAAGGCACAGAAAAGGATTTAATAAATGCTAGATATTGAAATTTCAAAACCTTCACCTCCACCCCGCACAGGCTGCGTGGCCGGGAGGCAAAGATGCGGCAGCCCCCTTTGTCTCAGGGCAGGGGAGGAACAGGAGCTCACGCAGCCGCTCGGGCAGAGCAGATGGGAACCTTTCTGGCCTTGGTCTCCCCCTCACAGCAGGTGAAGCTGGTAGGTTTTGGTGATTTTTCTTTTGCTGGCTTGGTCTTTCCTGGGGCTTGGACCGTCCGGCACAGCCCCCTCAGGCTCCCGAGAGGGGAGGGAAAAAAACCAAGCCAAAACAGTTCAAGGGAAAAAACAAAACAAAAAAACCCCAAAACCAAAAAACCAAAACAACAAAAAAAACCCCCAAAAACCAACCAAACAAAAAACCCCCCAAAACCACCACAACAACAAAAACCAAAAACAAACCCAAAACCCAACTAAAGAACAAAAAACAAACAAAAAAGAAGAAATTAAACGAAAACAAAAAACCAAGTAAAGGATCTCTGCTGGAGTCCAGAGAAAAAGGTTGGGTGAGAAAAACAGCAGCTTCTTGCCTAAGCAAGCAAAAACTAATCCAACAAAAGGAGCAATCTGATGTCCTGGTCCACGTGCGCCCAGCACACCCTGCGAAGACTTTGAACTCCGAGGCTCCGGCCCCACCCCTGGTTCATCTTAGAGCTACAGCAGCCATTTCTGGGCATAAAGCAGACGATTAGGGAATAGAGTATCATCATAAAATCACCCCAAGGCAGCTACACTGGACAATTCCATCTTATTAATACCGTTATCACCAAAACACTTCATAAGAGAGCTGCAGCACTGTGAACCTCTACGGAATTGCAGGAGAGAGGAGAGAAACCAACCTCACTCAGAACAAACCAGAGACTTCACAGGACTTGGATCCAAGAAAATTTGGATGCACTGATGCATCAATTTCCTTGCCTTTGCAGTATGTGCAAGGACATTTGAACTGTACATGCAGCAAATTGTAAGAGGAACAGAAACATTTTCCAAATCAAAAGGGAAACACCAAGCAAAAAATCGCCTAGTTGGCTTCAGAAAGAATAGTTTCTTATAGTTTTTGGGAAAAAAAAATAACAGTAATTTACTTGTTTAGTGAGAAACTTCTCACTTTCACCATTTTGGCTCCAATTTAATAACACATTTAAAGAATTCAAGAGTTAAGTTCATGTTTAAGGATGTTCCTGAGTTAAGGCCAAGAAGTAAAAATGGGCTGAGTCAATGTAAAAAGAACACAGCATTAAACCAAAGGCACTGATGGCGGCTACCTCACACACCCAGCTGGGTACAGAGTATGAAACCTAACAGTATGAAGTAGGAGTCTCTCCTACATTAGCTAAGAGCTCCTGCTCCAAAGTCAACAACACGATGGTTCTAGCCACACTTACTTGTCTGTGCCTTGAGCACAAAGTCAAAACGTCACACAGGCTGCCTGCAGGCTGGTTTTACCTGTGAGTTCTCATGGCATCCATCAATGCCTGCAACTCTGTTGCTCCTGAAGGGCCCCCACAAACCCTGTGCCAACTACACTTCATAGCTGCTGGCACCTGGCCTTTCACAGCACTCACTGCACTGGGGTGAAACTGCAAAATGACTTTTTATGGGGGTCACCTCCCTCTGAGATTAATTTTGTTAAAGGTGCAAATCTTTCAACCTCAACCCGTTCTGTGATATTACAGTTCAGGTAGTTTCAGACCTCTGCTTCAGAAACATGAATTACTATATCATGGGAAGAAACCAGCCTGTTTAGAAGCCAATCCTAAATTATGAAAAACAACAACAAAAAAACCCTGCCATCATTCACAAAGGAAGGAGATAGGGAGAAGGGCTGCTCCTTAATGCTATTTATAGTGCTGCAGTACTCCAGGCTCTGGAGAGATCTGCAGATGCTAACAGGGGAGAAGTCTCTACCCCAAACCGTTCGCCCAAATGGGATGTTCAACCGACCCAGCCCACTTGGTTCTAAAACAAACCAGCAGCTTCCAAATACTGATATTTAAACAAACCAAACCCCACCCACAGCCCTCTGAGCTGCCTGGCTCTTTTCTGCCCTGAGCTTCTCAGGACAGCAAAGCCAATTAAAATAAACAGATTTATGATGCTCACAGTCTTTTCTGCATCAGAACCATTCATGGAGTGCTTACCAAAAAAAAAAAAAAAAAAAAAAAAAAAAAGTACAAAGGCAGTAAGGCCTGTAGCCAAAACAGCTGAAGTTACACTGCAGGAAATACTTGAGGGATCCTGCTCACAATGGGCGGTTTCCTGCGGCTCCAGCCAGCCCTGCTGCCTGCTCTCCCCCAGGACAGCCCCACAAGGGCTCCAGACCATTAAAGCCAAGCTCTTGTTCAGGAAGCTCAGGCTTTAATCAGTGGCACGATGAAAACAGGGGCAATATTAACTACAGGTAAATCAGCGCCCTGTTTTCCACACATGCTCCCTTTTTGCCTTCTGCAGCTTGAGAGCAGATTCACAGAATGTTCTGCATTGGAAAGGACCCACACAGATCATCAGATTCCATTACACGGGCATGTGTACGTGGGCCTTTGCATCTCAACCAATGGCTGCAATGATTTTAAATGGAAAAAATTTATAAAAAGGGATATATTTATAAAGCCAAAAGCACTTTTTCCCATACTCCATAATTACTTCTATTCATACTTTTAAATTATACAACATTTAACAAGGACTATACTCTGGTTAAAATGGAAGGCAGTTTAAAAGTGTGACGTTCACTGGTCCAAAAAAAGAAGGAAAAAATAGAAACAAGATGAAAACAAAGCCAAAAATCCATCCACACCATTATCATTATCCTGTCACCACCAGTTTATTCTGACCATATGAACACTGGCATGTCATTCTTTTGCTTTCACAGGAGGGAAGACAGAGCTACACTGAAATCAGAACAATACATACTATCATAAGGCACATAAAACTGTACCCAGGATAAAAAAAAAAAAAAAAAATCTGCAGTCCACTGGCAGCCCCAAATTCAGACTATAGGCTGCTGGGGATTGTCACACAGGTACAGCTTACAGGAACACAGCAGCTAACCCAGCAGCTCAATGTAATGCACAGTAGTTTAATCATAGTTGCACTGGAAATTCTTCAGGGCCAGATCTGTACTTACCCAGACCAGGTGCAAAGTCTCTCCTACATTTGTTGTGCTACATAAAGCACTCACTAGGTTGATACTACAAATCCATACATTTTTAAGAATTATGTCAAGGTACATTTTGCTTTCATTATTTCTTAACTCTCAAAGAAGCACTACCCCAACCATTTTTTCCCCTCTTAAGAAAATAAATCACAGCATCCCATCCTTCCCCTACTGAAGTCTGTGGGAACAGGCTCAAGCTCAGATTTTGCATACTTTTATTTGCCATTAGCTAGTAACTCCCACACAGAGTGAACCTGGACTACTTTCATAGTCACCAGCATAAATGTTTTGTCAACCCACAAAATTGCAGAAAAAAATGAATGAATGACCATTACAAATCCATTTGGGCTACATCGTTATCATTTCAGACTACAACCAAATCCCATTTTCCCTTTGCAAATTCAATTTCCATCAATAGCCCCATACATCAGTGGCTGCTCATGTTTGTGGACTCATTTTTTACTTTAAAAAAACCTGAAAGATTACTGCCAGTGTACAATAGGCAAACTGCATTTTCAATTCCCAACACATGTGCTTCAGGGAAAAAAAAAGAAACACAAGGTAAGGGGAAGAAATGCAAATGACTGCACTGCTATCAGCTGTATATTACCCTAGTGGCATTACCACACTTCATATCTCTGGTTGCACACTTCAGAGGGGAAAAAAACCCCATTACATTGCCATTCAAGTAAATTCTCTCATCATTTTACTGAATATTAATTTACTCTTTAGGTTTCTATTATATTTACCCAAAACCAATCAGGGATGTGTCTTTCTACATATAGAGTTTTTTATCTAATTTGGCAAAAATCTTCCCCTGACCAACATGGATAACAAGCTAGATTTCAGGTGCAACGCTGCTTTCCAAGTGACAAGGCAAAAAAATGCAAAATGAAAAAACCACCCCCACATATTGAAAAGATTGGACAACTGTTTGGTGTGCCAAACTTCTTCCACCCGTTCTGTGGATAATCACAGAACGTGATGTGGTAATCTGCAAGAGTCAAAACTCTAGAATTCTCAGAAAAAAAAATTTATTCCATCATTATTACAGCTACCAGTACCCAGCACACCAAGTTACCTTGCACTGAATTTCAGCATCTGTGCTGCATGGATTATTCAGGCACGCATTAGCTGGCTGCTTCTGGTAAACACTCATTTCATTTGTGATGTGCTGCACTGCAACAGAACAGCTCTTGAGGGAATTAGAGCAGGCAGGTAGCTCCCGCCAATCATTTCAAGGGTCCATTCTCACACCAACAAACAGAAGATTCAGACACAATGCCAATTAGTGCTAATTGTAGTTTTCTCCAAGTCCCTCTGCAACCAAAGATGACAGAGACTTCATACGTGCTTCTTAACGTAAGTGGCAACGCTAATTTTGTTCACTTCAAAATCCTTTCTGAATGCAGAGTTCTAAGCTTGATAAATAAGTTTACCAAGTTTTCAAATGGAAATAGTACCTCTTTTCTAAGGAATCCACTCAAGTATTTTTCTTTACCTCAGTGTCACAGCTATCTGAGTAGGAAATGGTTGTTCTGTAGGTTTTCACACTGCATTTCCCTAAATAGAAGACTGTGAATCTTCAGAGACCTTGACAAGAAGAAATTATAAAGTGCCACACTTTGGTGCTGCACACAGAGCCAAGGGACCTTCTCCAACAGTGGGAGCATCCAGTGCTGCTCAGAACAGGCTGTGTCTGAAATACCCTTGGGACACAGCAAAACAGCAGGGCTGCTTCTGCACACACCTGGAGTTTCTTTGCATCCAGCAGCATCATCTTCTTTCTCTCCCTGGCTGTACACACTGCTCTTTGGAGCTGTAGGAACCCTCCCCCACACATGTAGAGTTTTTGATGTCAGAAGCTGCTCACTCAGGTTCTCCTTCCTTCCCTGGCAGGCAGGGACCTGCTCAGCTGTACCAAGAGCTGCCCACAGCTTCCTGAAGGGCCATGTCAGGTAACCACAGACTGAGCACAACAGAGCAAAATCTTGGGGAGTTCAGTTCAGGTCAATGCTGTCATGTTCATCAATGGGGAACTTTAAGGGCAAATGTTAGTGGGGACAAACACAACCTCAATTTCTCCAGTGATGTATCTGTATCATCTGTGAAACCCACAGTAAAATATAATTATGGCTTAAAGAGGACATTTTGGAAATAGTTTCTATACCTCAGTTTCACACCAATCCTAAAAACACCAAAATCAGTCTAACAAGATTCCCCAACATACATCCATCCAGAGCCTTTCAAGCAACACATACAACTGAGGACTAAAACTCCGTTTGCTGCCAACATTTCATGCCTTAATCATTCTATGTTTAAATACACACATCTACAAAACAAATCTCATGTCCACAGACCACAAGCCTTTTAAAAAAAACCAAAAAAACAAAATAGAAAAATGTTAACAATTAATTAAACCCGTTCTCATTACCTCAATTTCTATCTGCAATTACAATCATTTCCCATTTAAAATATCTACCACATTTTATTCTTAATTAAAAATTACATCCTTGCAATGAATTGCAATATAAATTAACAATTCAAATATTATCTATGCAAATTTGTTAGTCCTTTGATTTTTCCTCCATTTATGCAAAGTCATGTATAGGTTTATTTTTATTAAGCTTGTATAACTTCACTCAACATCTTCTATTCTGAACTCTACACATATTTCAATCCAAGGATGCAGGAATAAGTTGTAAATTACACTATTTCTTTTCAAGTCCCATACCATTCATTTAAGAATCAATATATATGTGAAGAGGTGTCTTTCCTAAATAATTAGAAAAAAAACCCTGTAATTTTAAGATTCAAAGGCATGTTAAGTTTCCAATGGTTTTGACAACAGCCATTTCTTCAGGCCCTGCTGTGTAAAGCCATTGGAGAAATTGCTGTAATACAACAAAACCCCATCTTTAAATTAGCTTTGCTTGCACCCAGAGCTCAGTGACTTGACTCCTCAACATGACTCCCTGCCCTCAACTCTCCCACAGGCTTCTCTTATCCAATTTGGTTTTATCTCCCTCAGCAGTGTTTTGAACTTTTATCCCGGATTTAAAATTTCTCCCTCCTTCATCAGCCAAGAGCAAACTCAGATTCTCCAAGTGAACAAACCCAACACAAAGCATTAATGCCTTAGAACATGAATTGTTTGCCAACAGTGTCTGTTGATTTCAAAGGAATTCAGCAACAAAATAGTACCAAAATGGTAACTTTTTTCTAAGTTTCAGCACCCACTTTGTATTGAGAAAACCCAAGAGTTTAAAACCCATTTAATAAGAGTATCATTAGAATAATATATTCAGAATTACACACATACCAATCACTACCTTGCCCAAAGCTACTCTTGCACCCCACTCCAGCAGGAAACACACTGAGCACAAGATCAGCTGAAACTGTGCCACACACATACAATGAAGGGGGATTTCTCAGCAAGGATCAGCCAGCTCCAAGAGGATGCCTGTGACTCCGTGTTCTGGCTTCCCTGCCAAGAGAGGGCATTCTGCAGCTGGGAGAAATTAAGGCATCATACAGTAAGTTCTCTTCAGCTGTGTGGTCATAATCCGAGGTTATTCAGAATGGCAATTAGCTGTGCATGCTTAGTAAGGGAGCAAGCAAAGGTGGCCAGATGCTGCACGGATAAGATCCACACACAGACTATCATTACAGACCAGAAGATGAATTCTTCAAGGTCCAGAGGGCAGTGCAATGGCTTTAAACAGAGTATATACTTATGAGGCAATTAGACGTGTCAGTGTGAGGCACAAGAAAAATGCAGCAGATTGCAGCAAGATCTGCAGTTTACAAAATTACAACAACAGATCTCGAAGTCAAATTATACAAACACAATTACACAAATTACATTGTAACATTCAAAGGAAGAGGTCTTCATTGTATTCCAAAAGCCTCATTGTGTTTTATTAATAAATTCTGGCAGGACAAAGTTTGAAGTCATGCATTTATTTCAGTATCTAGTTTAAAACCCCCTTTATTCAGTGATCTTTTTCTGTCATAATCTCCTTATCTAATTTAAACAGAGTGCATTCTCTTGCTCTGAGTGTAATTTTCATTTAAGTTGTTATAACTTGTGCACAAAGGAATATGTCAGTTCACCTCACCAGCTAATACATTCTCCTGTGCTATATGCAAGCAAAAGCAGCCTATTTATATATCCCAACATGAGACTCACTTTTTTTACAAAAAAGGACAGATAGCATCAAGCCCCACATAGCGCACCTGGGAGAAGTCACAGGACATTTTTACACAAATATTTATTCTTTTTTCTTTCTTTCCCAATCTGCAAAGACTGCTTGAAATAAAAGCAACCAGAAAGGACCATGATCTGAAGGCAGTTCCCTGGCATTGTCTTCTCCCTCTCACTCTTTCAGAAGAAAGCACATATGAAGTCTGTCTCCCCCTCCAATTATGTCATTTGTTCTCTGCTAACTCCTATCCATGTTAAAAAAAAAAAAAAAAAAAAATCCTTCTATCCAAGATTGTAATTGGAGGAGCTTTAAACAGCTAATTTAACCTTGGGAGGATGTTCATTTTCACTGAGCATATCTCTCCAATCTACAAAACAGACAAACCCTTCCTTTCACCTGAGCATGCCATTCTTTAATTGTGACAGCACTGTGAGATAATGCATTTCAAATAGTTGATCAACCCAGGGGGAGTACGAATGCCCAAATATTTAACAGACAATGATGCCTTTTAAAATGAAAACTCAGGCTTGTGAGGATAGTTATTGCATGATCAACAGCATCCCAATACCATCACACAGAGACAATTTATTTTACACACCAAAAAGAACTGCTTTTTCAGAAAGTAATCAGTAATTAGCAGCTGTATCATTTTTGATCTGTCTCAGCCACTGCATATCAGTTTACCAGCTCACAGCCTTTCTCAGAAGAGATTATCTGATTAAAGAGAAATGGAAAGACTACTGCTATTTGTCCTCTTTGAGAAATTCCACCAGCTCAGTGTCAATGCTGATTTCATGATTATGGAACTCCAGAGTTTCATAATAGTTTTTGAAAAAACAGATTTCTCCTACAGCCAACCTTAGAGAAGCTGAAAAAGTGAAGGTGTAGCTGTAGCATCCCCTAGGTCAGAGAACCTCAGGTAATACTGAGGAAAGGCTCCTTTATTCTGAAGTGTAGCATGGTCTGATAAGACAGGTGCATCCTAAAGGAATTCAAGCCATTAAAGGAAAAATGATTCCCTGGAGAATATGCACCTTCTCTTCTTCACTGTCAATGTACTCATAACTCAGCATTGCAAGGCACTGGGACCCCTAAGTACATCTGCTGGCATGATAAACATTGCCCAGAAAGATACCAGAGTCCTCCCAAACACTTGGATCCACTCAGTTCAAACTGTTGCTGTGCAGCACAAACTTCTCCTTATCTTGCTTCCCAAGCAGACAAATCAGGTAGGCTGGCACCTGCATAAACAAACAACTCCCAGGTTAAGACGGCCTGGCTGCTCTCTCACTCTGTCTTTACACAAATTAAAGCAGGAGGAAGTCTGGCATTTGATACCTACCTGAGCTAAGCTCAACAAGATGCAGCACAGAAGTTGACCTCGTCCTTTGCCACAAGAGTGAGAAGCCCTCCTGTGTCAGTCAGCCTGGGCTGCATTTACCTGGGTATACAACTGCTCATCCTTGTGCAGCAGGTCTTGAAAGCACCACCAAATACTTTGCCAGCACCCTGCTGAGCCAGAGTCTGGGAGGGAGAAAGCACAGCTACTTCCTCAGAGCTTCTCATCCAAACATACATCTTCAGCATCCACATTAACCAAACCCTCAAGCCACCCTCACTCAGCTGGGAGAATGCAATGAGGAAATAATTCCACAATGTTTCTTTGACCAAAACAATCTATGTCACTGAATTCAAGGACACAACTGGATGCTTTCCCTAGTGTCTCCTTACTGGCATGTTTTAGCATCACACAAGACACAGGAACATAAAGAGCCAGGACAGACTGTGTTTTATGATTACACTGAGATGAACATGGTCCAAATAGTTCAAGTCTAATTAAATTTAAATGCTTCTAAATCAGGAGTGACTTTGGTCAAAGGAGAGCAGAGGAGTCTAGTTTGCCAGTCACAGGTGTGATGTGTTTACACTGGCCTTCACTGCAAGGATGGAGTATCACATACAACTCTTCTGTAGCTGTCACATCCAACCCCAGAAACTAAAGCTAGAGCAATTCAACCAGGTTCGATGGCCTGGAACTGATGAAAATGCAGACTGTCATCTGAGAAGTGCTGGTTACACACAAGCCAACTTAATAAGGTATTTTTAGCAGGTTTGTTCAGCTTCATCATCTCAAAAAATAGCTACAGCCCAGTCCATTGGTGCCCTTCTCAGGGATATGCGAACATCAGGAGACACTGAGGTCTTCAGGGTCAACACAGTCCATCCCTCTTCAAAGCCTGCATTTCTTCATAGTAAGGTTCAAACCAGGACACCAAAACTATCCTGTTTGAGATCCTACAATACAAAGTCTCTCAGAATCATGGTAGCATTCAGACTTTTTCCCTCAAAACTTTCATCAGATCCTTTCAACTCTTCTATGCTTGAGCAAATCACCTGTGATCTGACATACTGTGCCATGCAATTTCCTTATAATCATCACTTGCAGAATTCTCACATGTTCCACAGTGAGAATTCTGGGCCTCACAAACACTCCTGGGATGGCACTAAACAGATAGGAACTGGGGAAGGAGTAGCAAAGAAAAAGATTGCTGAAGTTTAGATTAAAATACATATTAAATTGATTTTTAGAACACCAATGTGTATTTTACACTGACTCTCTTGCCACTGTTTCTACTGCTTTTCTTGAAACACTAAAGAAAATACATTGTTGGCAAAATAGAGCCTAGACAGGAAAAGGGAGAAATCTGGCTGTGAACATGACTGTTCAAATTGCTTGTTTTTAAACACTAATGCCTATGGACACATTTTTTGCAATGAGGAAGAGCAGTGAAGGAACAAGCTATCTCCACACATTTCCCCTCCATGACACAAGCTGCCCAAACTGATGAAGCAACATGTAAACTATAAAACATCAATGCCACTGTAGCTTTTCAGGGAAGAAACTGCAATGAAGCATCATTGTCCTCTATCAGCATAGCCTGTGGTAGATGAGGTTTTTTTTGTCAACATTGTAATAAATCATTCACCAGTCAGATTTCATCTGATGCTGCACCATTACACTCAAGGTAGAAATCTCCACTGACTGAAGGGGGACTTTTTTCAAGACCAAAACCAATAGTCCTGTGTAACCAACTACCTGTAATGTAGCCCTTCTCCACCACTTCAACCCTGGTGCAAAATTAACAGGTGCTTCCAGTTTTTATTTGGACACTTAAAATTCTGGCTTCAAAGCCAACAGAAAAGCAGTAGCAAAAGACACTTCAGCCAAAGGAACCACAAGGCCATCTCCCTTCAGTATCACCCACCTAAGAGGTTTCTGCCCTATAAAGCAGCCTCATTACTTGGTTGGACAGGACTATTCTTAAAAAAGAAAGCCAAACTGATTTTGCAATGGTGTCTCTAATCATGGATTCAGACACACAATATGAATCCCCAGTGAAAAGTCAGTTCTACTCTACTACTACAATATCTGCTGAATATTTGTTCTATTCCACCTACTAACTGCTTTACTAATGGAAGAAACCTATCCAGGTATATAATTCCTAAGCTTAATTATTATTATGGCAGTATTTAAAAGCAGTTGTATTCATAAATATATATATATATATATATAGCAATACATAGCAACTTAGGACCTTAGGAGTGCTCAACAGACCAGACAATGACCCAAGGGGATCAGAGCATCCAGAGACAATATTGTCCAGAGACAATAAATATCTGAGAAATCAGGTCCCAGTGTCTGGAAAACTGCTCCAGGCCATCAGCTCCAGCAGGATGGACGACACAACTACCTGCAGCCATGATTCCAGGCACCAAATTCATCCTTGCAGCCCACCTAAGCCCTGGACAGCAACCACTGCCTGAGTGTAAGGGCCCAGCTACACCGGAGAGGGACAGGGGAAAGTAAGGAGTCCCCAGTCCCAGTGGGAGGATTCCTGCAGATGAGAAGCAAATGCCTACAGCAAGGACAGCACAGTGCTCAGAAAGGCAACACTGCACCTTGTGCTGAATTTTGGTTTTGCAGCCAAGGAGAATGACACAGGAACCCACATGGCAAAGACAATCAGAAGAACCACAGACCAGTGACCGTCAGAGCAAGTCATTAGTGGAAGACAGACAAGAATGAAAGGACAAAGGAATAGCAAAGCAGCTCTCTGAAGTTATTGATAGTTCTGAATAATATACAATTCTTCAGTCTAAGGTATTTCCATGACATGCTGCAAATATTAAAGACACTAACACTGCATTATTCTTACAGTCCAGCCAACAGGTCTCTGGAGCTCTTTTTTATTATATATCCAAACCCACAGCATTAGCTCCTTCACAGCCACCTTTGCACCACTTCAGTGTCATTCTGGAAGGCAGGACAGCAAAGCCATATCATAAAACACAAACAGGTGAGCAGGCCTCTCACAGAGCACATGTCTGAAGACAGCAAGGGCAGGCAGAAAGGTCCAATTTTTGCTGATGCTGCTTTATCAATCACAGCAAAAATCAGTGAAAGGCACCAAGGGGAACACTGGATAGTTCATCAGCTTTCCAGAGCAGACAGGACATTACCCCTGGCTTTGATCCTTTATTTCTCTCAGTATTGCATGCCCCAAACAGCCAGCAGAAATGGTGTTCACCAAAGCCATGTATTTCATGTTCACCTCACCAATAAAGAACACTCGCAGTAAGGCCCACACACTTCAACATCATTTCCAATGAATACAACTGAAAGCAGCAAACTCCAGGATGGCCTTTACTTCACAAATAGAAGCAAAAAGGCAAATCAGAAGCAAGGAGACTGTAAAAATCAAACTGTAAGGCCTATGTCTCATACTCAGTGTACATAGTTTAGAAACACCTGGTTTTGCAAAGAAAGAGAGCACTGCTTCATTACATAAATGAAGCGCTCATAGCCTCAGTTCAACTGAAAGCATAACTGCCAGGCACATTAATAATTATGATCTGATCTTCAGCTTTTTAGCAAGTGAACTTGTTACTAATAGGGTGCAAATGAGACAAGCTGGAGTTGTTACTCATTGATAGTGTGCATCTTACAAACCTCATCTGTCTCTGCACCACTGTATTTGGATCATGTCTCCCAAATACAGAAGTGAACAGGGGAATGCAATTTCAAACAATAGGAATGAAGAGGCACTGATCAAGCTAGAAGTCAAAACTGTACAGCGTGAAGGCTTAATCAAGACTACTGTGAAACTGTAAGACTCCTCAGAGCCAATGAAAAAAGTTAATTTTCTTCCTAAGTTGGTTTTCACCTTGGAAACTAATTGTTGAAAGAGAAAAGGTCACACTGCTTAATAGCATGAAATAGGGAAAACAGTACATGCAGATAGTGTTTGACATGAAGTATTAATTACCCTTTTGACAGAGCATCTGTTTGTGCTGTGATGTATTACTCCTTACACTGAACCATGGCTTGGGATTCACTTATGATAGGTGTCACTAGTGTGTGGACAAGTCACTTTTACCTTACATCCCTGGATCACTGTATCCCAGGTTTGCTCATATATTTTTAAACACAGCTGGTTTCTTGGCACACAAACATGAATTGCTGTGTGGTTTTAAGTGATTAGCTAAAAAGAGATGGCTTGCTGTTTTGTTACCAAATTCAAGAAATTCACACACAACTCCTATGCTGCCTCCAAGGGTGAAGGAAATGTGCTCTTCATCACGTCATCTAGTCACTAATTATGTTGTGTTCCTACAAAACACTACTTTAGCTGTTAAAAGAACAGTCTCTTCCTTTGATTACCAGGGTAGCCAGGTCTGCCTTTTTTTGCCCTTGGTTTGCCCTCTTCCTTAATTCATAAACATATCTGAATCAAAGCAAGCAGAAGGAAAAGAAAAGGTGAGAGAAAAATGAACCCAAGAAATTAGAGTAACAGGTATCTCATAACACTTAGGCACTTCAAAGGAGGGTCAAACAGGAAATGAGATTTAGACCAAGCAAAAGGTCCTTGTACTCAGAATTAAGAATTCTAGGAATTCTTCAACATTTCTTAAATTATAAGAAGCATTAAGCAAGATAACAGCAACCCAACAAACCACCTGAAAAAAATACAGGCATTTACTTTTCCAGCAAACCACTAAGGATGATCTCCTACACCCTGTGATCAACTCACAAGAGCAGCAACACTTCCTCTTTTGGACATTTCATCAGAGCACTGCCTTCAAGTATTTTCTCTAATACTATGTTATGGCTCACCACTGCCTTACCTGCAAAGCCCCAGCACTGCTGCAGTGTGAATTCCATGTTGAATTTTACTCAGGTTAATTGTTATTGCTGGCAATCTGCTGGCTGTGGGGTAAAAGCCAGCTGACAACACAACAACAACTTCTTACATGAATCGGTGTAATGCAGAAATATCCAAGCCAAAGACTGAAAGCAAAGAGACCCAGACTCTGCTTTTTCCACTGGAAGTCATCCCTGCAGAACACTGCCCAAATGTACTGGGGAAAGCCTGAGCTACTGTGCCAATGCAGGACTCCAGCATCTCAGTATTCACTGCAGCCCCCAAGATATTTTTAAACTACTTCTAACTGCCAAGTATTTTTTACTGCATTTATTTCTCAGTGATGACTTAAAGTAAGTGCTTATTTTAAATCATATTTGACATTTTGTTAGGTACAGTGGAAAATAAACCAATTCCTACATATGCAAAAATTAGGAATTAATGAGGCCTGGCAATTATCTTGATGGAAAGAACCAAGTGACTTAGTTGAACAAACAGAGACTCACTAAAAAGAAGTCTGCTCTAGTAGTTAAAAAACAAATGAAATTGCTTCTTATTGATTTTAATTTAGGTTGAAACACTAGCTGTCTCTCCAACAAAGCCAGAAATGGAAACAACTATAAATGAGTACAAGATGTGATAAGATAGACAGATTCTTAAGCAATCTAGTATAGAGATGATCTCCAGTTTAGACAGTAGTTAAAATATGATATCATATGTACGGATCAATAAGTAAGTTTGCATTTGTCTCAGCTCCAAAAGCCAAAAAGCTATGTTCTCTTTTCTTCAGTGACTCTAAAATGTTGTCCAATTAAGCCCTACTGTTTTTTTTCTTACGGATCCTCTAGATTCTAATTTACAAATAAAATCAAGAGAAGCAATTAAATGTTAAGTACTATCAGCATGTTTCCCCAAGTGATGCACATATGGAACAGAATAGAAGTAGTCCAATCTTGATACAGAAGAATGGGTTACAAATTGAAATACATTCCTATTAACATTACTCGCAGGCTTCATGCTCTAGCAAGTCCCAGAATCAGCACCATGCTGCCCATCCCTGTACAGCACAGGAGCCTGCACCTCCACTCTCCCAGGCTGCAGCAGCTCTGATCCACTTGACTCCAGTCTCCAGAGCCAGCACAGACACAGAGCAGGGGCAGGGTGCACAGGAAGAGTGTGTGCAGCACAGAACAACACTAGAAGGGACTTTTGGTGATGGTCATCCAGCCCATCACATTAAAGGCTAATTAAAACCTTCCTGGCAGACTGCCTGGTCACTCCTCTCTGCTCTCCAGACAGCATGCACTGCCAGGGCCTGCCCAAAGCACACCAGAATATCAGGATCAATCAAGCATGATTTATGACCCTTTCAGCATGCCAGAACTTAAGCCAAGATTACCTGGTAGGTACAGATCAGGTCTTAGTGTTTTTTGTGAAGGCTCCTGTATTTGGAAAGCAGGTCTCCCTCTCTCCTTCAGCCACAAAGATCTCTCCACTTTCTCACCTACCTTTTCAGGTCCCAGCCTCTTCCAGATAATATTAGCTGGGGGAGAAGGAACTGTTTTTTCCTCATTTGATATATGATGCTAATCAGACACAATCAAGGTAAAAAGCTAAAAGCATCCAAGGGATGCCACCCTAATGGAAATAGGGTCACAGTAACAGAGCAGATCTAAATTCTTGCAAACAGCTCAATATCCAGTCCTCCCACCAACTTCCAGCAGAGGAGAAAAAGAAAAACTCTCTGCCAAAACCAGCAGCATGACTAACAGTAACAGTGTGAGGGTATGGATGGCAAACCCTCCCCCACAGTCCTAAGAAATCTACTGCCTCCTTGGGATTACATCCAAATTGTAATACCTACTCCAAGTTTCTGATGAAGATCATCTCTTATCCACAGCTCTGTCCTCACACAAGGGTGATAACTGTGGCCAGAAGATCACAGGCAGGTTCAGGAGCTGTGTGAAACCTTCAGTGTACAATGTCTGATGGAAGTCAAAGCCTGAGTTACCCTCTTTAGATAACTCCACATCATCTGGACTGTTAGAGGATGCACTGATTGCTACTCCCTTAAAAACTCCTGGGCTTGAAAAGGAAACAAATGAAACCAGAAGAAATTATCTGAGACACTAAGACTGCAGAGGGCTTAGGCCTTTCTTTCTATTTCTAAAATTGCCATTATAGCAGCATTCAAGCCACATTTAAAGAAAAAAAAGAAAAGAAGGAAAGAAGATGAATTAAATTCAAAGGGTTTATTTTAATAAAATTAGAAATCGTAAGAATCGGTGATCCAGGCCACATCCACTGAGCAGCAGAGTATTTTGTTCAGCACTGACTCCAATAATGATCTAGAAGTCATACTAGGCAAACAATCAACATGAGCTTCCTTGCTGTGGCAGAAAAATGGGCCACTGAAAATCCCTGGACAAACAGAAAGGGCAATAGCATTGCACATACATGATATGAACAAGACCAGTGTTCAGTTCTGGTGTGCACCTTTCTAAAGAAAAAATGAAAAAGAAACCTGGAGAAAGGCCAAAGAAAAAAAGATTCTGACAAAAATTATTCAAGGACTGGATAAAATCTCTTGGCAAAGGGCTCATAGGGTTCAGGTCACTGGGTTAATCAGGACATTGTAAGATGGTTATATCGTAATGTGCAAACACTGTCATTTTAACAAAATACCAGAGGGCTCTTTAAACTAGTAGAGAAGAGTGAAACAGATAAAAGACAGTTATTAAAGTAGTTGTATATTTGTAGTTTGATCTTCAGTAA
Source organism: Corvus brachyrhynchos (assembly GCF_000691975.1). NCBI lineage: Eukaryota > Metazoa > Chordata > Aves > Passeriformes > Corvidae > Corvus > Corvus brachyrhynchos. Next base: position 255,012 of record NW_008236442.1, on the reverse strand, counting down.
TTCAAGCACCCCTTTTTTTTGGTGACGTGTTTATTTTGGTAACTACTTCATTCATAGAAAGAAGTTTAGTATACTTCAAAATGGGCATCAAACAAATAATTGATTTCAAAGAGACAACTGGCAACAATTCCAAGGACTGATGCATATGATAAAGCATCCTCCAGAAAGCCAGAATTTTAATGGACAGACTGGATACCTCTGCTTCACCACAGGCAGACTCATATTAAGAGCTGGTTTTGCATTTCACCACACAGTAAAACTTTCCAAGAAGTATAAAGACAGTATTAAAACAGCACCCCTTTGACACAAAGCCACCCTATGGGAATATTGACAATAACAAGCACGGTTGTGTTTCAGAATTATGTCATTATGAGGGTTATGGGACAAATCCTCACCTGAAAGCTGCCACAGCAACAGCAGCATCAGTTGTGCCATGACAGCGTGCAGCAGCTGAGGACCTGTCATTGCACCAAGAAAAGACATCATAGAACTTGCAAATTTTACACCCCCAGTTTGCAAATATAACAATGAATTAATTCACAGTAAACAGAAGGGGAGCACTTTTCAATGCATAAACAATGTAGTAAGAAACAATTTTAAAAGTCACAGTTTCTGAAACTGCTGTCACTGAGCACAAACTTTTAACACTTACTTAAATAGCTAAAACTGTACAAAGGTGTCACTTTGGAAAACAAACAGTTATACAGAAGCTATATCATCTGATGCAAAACCCTTGGGCAAAGAAGGAAAAATAAAAAACTAATTTTAGAACCTGAACACTCCATTAGCAATTCTCACCAATTAAAATATGATGCAACTGCTGTCAACAGGCAAATTTTAGTTGTATTTTAAGCATGGATTTAAATACAAAATACACAAGCTACTGCACTGTAACAATAATAAATCAACTACCTACAAGTAGCATGGAGGCCAACAAGAAGAGACATTCAAGTGGTTCTCTCTGCCTATCTAGTGAATGGATGCAGTGTTTAAGAGACAGACATGCTGCACAGTCCCTCATTTTTACTTTGACTGCAGTAAATCTATACCATAATCTCCATCAGTCTAAAAGCACCTTAGTAATGTAAATGCTAATGAAAATCTATCAAAAAATTTAATTCTTAAACTCACTTTTGACAGCAATGTAGATCTGTACTTAATTATTTGAAAGCAACTAGGTATCTCTTTATTGTTTCCAGGGGGGTGGGGAGGGATGGATGAACACAAGCCTCCTGCTGAGGCCACTAAACTGAGGTTTATATAAACAAATATCTACCAAAAAAAATTCACTAAACTTGCTCTAAAAGCTCTTTGTAAAAACCTATTTATTTTGAGAAATGTATCACTAACTTCACTACCTCCAATATATATAAACCAAATTCTTGTAAAATCCAGAGGGGGAAGGGGGTGGGAAGATTATACAGGGAAGCATTTCTAAGCACACCAAACTGACACAATGGCAGAGAGTGGTCCTCAGCAGTGGGAGTTACTTCAGGGACATTCTTGTTTCAAAGAAAAGTAAAGAGACCAAAAGAAAGCCATTAGCTTTCAGCTGAGGACCATCAACAAGGGTCAGGACAGAATTGCTTCTATTTGCCTCTGCAGTAGAAAAATGACTTATGCAGTGTATTGGCACAACATTACCATCATATCCTGCTTATTCAGTGTTCACCTCATATTACACTGAAGTCCCCTTCCACTCTGGGACAATCAACACCGGTCATCAACCAGCCTGACAAACTCTCAAAGGAACTCCAGGTCTAAGACTTCAGACTACTAAAAAACAATAATCCAAATAGCAGATACTTTTATAGGAGCAAGAAAAGAGCAAGGCACTGCTTTGGTCAAAGCAAGTATTATAGCATTTCCTACATCTCTTACAAGCATCCTGTAAGAACAGATGGAAAGGGCGAGTTTTTTACTCTTCACTTTGCCTTCAAGAAGTTATCAGATAGCCTTCCTTTCCTGTCAGCAGAATAAACTGACTCCCAACAGAAGAACTTTAACAGCACTCTGTCGGGGAGACAGGCACATTTTAATTCAAAAAAAGAGAACAAAGCAGCTGCCACAAGACCAAATAACATCCTGCATTTTGCTTCTAAATACCACTGCAGCTCTTCAGGGCTCAAGGTTTCATTCATTACATTGCTGCAAGCAGAGAAAAGTGTTTTTCCAAGGAGCTTTCCCAAGCTAAGCATCCAAGTCTCAAAACACCTGGATTTTCTTTAGCAAGGCCCCCAGACTATGAGTTTAAAGTCCCTCGAAGCAGGCACTGGACAGGATAAACATCTATCAGGCATCACTGCAGCATTTATGCATAGAGAAACTGCAACACCCACATCACTTGAGATTTTATGTGCCTGTACTGCTGGCAGGTGCATGATGTGGTCAAGTTTTAAGTTCCAGAAAATAGTTCATCACTATTTAAATGACTTAGTAATTAAGAACACTAGTACTTCAACTCCCAAGCAAACTTAGAGATGCATAATAAAACCACATTTTTAAAAAAAGGGCCATACACTAACTGACTTCACTTTAACCACAGTTCACTTGAATACTAATTCAAATTGCTGTAAAGTGAGCCGTTCAGTGTAGCAAAACACATCTTACAGTGGTTGCATGAACTCCTGAGCTTCCTTACTGCCCTGTGCCTTCACTCCTCCTCCTGACAAGGGGTGAGTTTATTCCCACCACTGTTTCCTCCAGCCTCTCAGTAGTAATATCAGGGGAAAGGAAAAATGAGACAAGATCAGCAATATCCGTGGAGTATCTCAGCAGCATCATTGCTGTGCTTGCAATCTGCACCCTAATTCATCTGTTCACTCTCAGGGTGGGAAGAGATTCTGCTTAGGCCACAAATATGTGACAGCTCAAGGCATAAAGCTGGAATCTGCTGTGTCGTGGCAGCTGTGCCTCAAGAAGACGAGTATACACTGAAAGGCAAGCATTTGGAGACACAACCAGTGCAGCCCAGATTCATTCAAGAGGATACTTGTCCTCACTGAAGTGGCTGAGATCACGTTGGAGTGCTGGAGGACCTGTTAGCACCACTGAAAGAAAGAAGCCAATTCGACTTGTCCTGGGTCAAGTAATCTGTACCCTGCAATACAGATAATATGTTCATCAGCACAAGATACTGAGTAATGGAAAAATTAACAGCACTCAAGGATCATTTTTCTGTGCTTTTTTTTCTCCAAAGGTTTATTGACACACAAATATGAAAACTAGTTGCTTTCATCAAAAGTTATTCTCTAGTTGGGCACCTCCAGTTGGCCACACCCCAGGTTCTTCTGCTTAGGATGAAAGGCTGCATTAATGTTCATCTTCCTTCTCTGCTTTGCTTCCAACTCATGCATGTGTTCACAAAACTGATACTCCCTGATGGAACTGGGCTGTATCTGGCAATCTGTGAAGTTACGTTCCCATCAACCTGTGCAAGAAGATGCAGATCCACAATTTTGACTTGGAAGAAACACTGACATGAGCTTACGTCACGAAGAACAGAAAACTTGATATTTAGATACCTAGAGCAGCAAGCAGTCCCCAGAAGGAATATATAAACTGTAAATTAACCCATATGGTGCATATCTAAATCCTCAGATGACTACGTATTTTTAAGAGCATTTGTCTGATGAGATTCCACTTCCTAAAATACTTAAGAATTGTTGTTTAGAATTAAAGTAGCATGGCATATAATAATAAATAACTACAATTCCATCAACACACAGGAACAACTCTGATCTTTAAAAATGGAAGCACAATAACTTGGGCGAACAGAAATTAGCCTCATTTTTTCATAATTTCTCCGATTAAAGTTATATATTAGTTAAAATAGTGTTATTACTAGACCCTTAGGCTTCAGAGCACACCATGCCACAGGTTCATTTGGCTGCTAAAAAGCAGCAACCAAATGATTAGCACTTTTTTCCAAGGACAGTTGAGATTAATAGTTTGAAGTCATTTCCTTAATTTAACCATGAAACTTGTACATTTAAATTAGACTCAACTAACATTTATTTCAGAAAAGCGTAAGTATGTTAGTCCTTGAGCACTGATTATAAGATGGATGGAGTCCTCACTGTTAGCTGTCTTTTCTGTAATTGGAAACAAATTCCAACTATTAAATGTACAGAACTTGATAACACTACAGCCAACACTTGTCCCTGCAAAGACCCAGAAACCACCCTACTGAAATCAATAGGTGAGTTTCAGTAATTTTTATGGTACCAAGCAGGATCTATTTGTTCCACAAAGATTTCCAGTGTGGATGCAGGTGGGATGGGTGAAGGACACAGCATCTGTGTGCTTGACTTACAGAAGCTCATCACTAAGACATCCTTTTTCTGAACAGGGTCAGAAATCCTTATACATCCTCCTTTCCTAGACAAAAAAAAAAGAGAGGGTATGGGGATAAGAGAACAATAAAAGAAATCCTAACTCATACACATAGGCAAAAAATCCTCCTTGTTCTTCCAAGCACAGCAACATCCCCAGCCTGGATACACAGGCTTTGTAGATATTGCAATATGGCTGAGGGAATTCCAGTTACGCTCAAACTGTGTTCATTTCTTTTTTTGAATTCCCTTCCTTCTGTGATGCCTCTTCTTCCCTCTCAACTTTGGGAAGTCTCTTTCTCTGCCTGCTGGGAAAGACAGCTCCTGTCACTACTTAAAGACTTCTGAAAGCCAGGTCCAGGCGCTGTTAACCACAAACCTGCTAAGGAATAGCAAAGCTCTCCCTGGAGTCTCCCCCACAAGAAGCAAATCACAAGCTCAGCTCCTGCAGCGTGGGAAGGCTCACTTGACTGTCTTTATCTGCAAGGACTCCATTAGCAACTTCCTGTAACATAGAGCATATTTTAAAACAGCACTGAAAATAAGGGATAATTAAAATATACAAAGTGTCATCTTCATAAAAGCCACAGGACTAAATAAAGTCTTGGAGGGCCCTCTCCTGTACATTCCGTATTTCTCTACGTGCACAATGCACCTTCCTCTGCAAAATCTTTACTAGACAAAGCCAGTCTTCTCTGCACCTTTAAAAATATCTGAAGTAGTACTTGATTAGCTCATAAGGAATAGCTCCCAGTATAATTTTTCTTCCAAGCAGAAGACAGTTATATGCAAAATTAACTCTCAGTTCAGATCTACAAAGACTCAAAATCCAAAACCCATTTAGGCAGTTACCAGGTTAGCAACAATTTGATTCATTACCAAAGAGCTAATCTAGACTAAAGAAAATTACTTTCATTTATGCACCCAGCCTAAGAAAATGCTAGCAACTGTCATTCCTTACACAACAGGATTGTCAAACTAACAGCTAAGAACGGCACTAATGTGTACTTTTTCCTTTACAAGAAGATATTTACTCTCTTGGCAAAGCACTGAGAAATCAGATAGTAAGGATATCACTATAATGCTAATATTTGTGTCTTACTGATTTTTGGTACTGTGAATTCAGATTAATGAGCAAACAGACCCCATGGAAACAACCTCTCTTACCTTGTGTCTTGGCTTGATTTATTAATCAATGCAATTACCAGTGACAAGCCCACAGAGAAATGCACTAAACAGTTCAGAAAGAGGAAAACCTCACCCACACATTTTTTTGCCAGTGACTCCTTTCTCTTACTGCAACCAAAGGAACAGCAACAAAAATACCTACTTAAACAGCGAAACCCTATTACAACACTCCTAACAAAGAAATACTGCAAAGACTTATTTTCTACATGGTTCATTTATTGTTACTGAACAAACAAAAGAATAGCCTTTATATTTCCTCACAAAGTAAAGTGATTTGCAGGGCAGAAAACAAGTAGTGACCTCTCTTCTATGTAAAGGGAGCTAGATAAGAGGAAGAGAGAAGAAAGATGTTTGCAAATTAAAACCAAGCTGACAAATACCTTACTTCTTTAATCCTCTCAAGAAAATCCTGTGAAAAGGTACAGAAGCATTTGTGGTAGGTACTAAATGGTTAATATCTGACCGGGATTCCCCACCAACACAAATTCCAATGATTTGCCATTGGATGTTGTCAGCACCAATGTCCTATTATAGTCCACAGAGATCCTCCCTGCAGCTTTCCTGCCTCGGGCATCTCTCATGTACGGGATCAGAGTCTGAGGCATCCCCGTGTATCAGGATGTTTCACTCACCACCCCTCGCCTGCACACACACCAGGTACTGCTGCTCTTCAGAGGAAAGCACACGGGAGCAAGCAAGACACCGAGGTCTAACATGGTAGGTCTGTACAAAAACTAAAGCCATAAAAGCCTTTCTGGAAAGTAGTTTGCTTTCCAGGCAAACCTTTAGCGATGAACAGCCCTGAAACAGTCCCAAGTATTACACAGCTGTTTTACGGCTTCTGGCGTTGAAGAGTTTAGCAACACTCTGCAAGCGTCCTACAACCCTCTGCTTGCATCCATCTTCATATTAAAACCATAATGCAAATATTATCTGGTTCAAACATCGCTGATCTAAATCAGCAAGTCATACAATACTGTCGTATTAAACCAACATTAGGGCTTGTTTTCCTGCAGCATTCTGCCTTCTAGATGTAATTACTATACAATATATATCAGAACCAGAACGAAAGGCATCACTCCGAGGGCTGAAACTGAGAACAAATCAATACAAAGAAGATAAATATTTCGTCAAAAGCTGCAGAGGTATTAACCCTCTCCCCAACTTAGTTTCTTTTTGCTTCAAATCATTTTACCATGGGAGAAACTGCTGGAAGGAATAGGATGGGTTTATCTGCCTAGCACTTTGGGAAGTCTCTTTCTCTGCCTGCTGGGAAGGTATTTCAGGAAGAAAAAGTTAAAAAAAAAAAAATTAAAGGGGGGGGGGAGGGGGAGGAAAACGTAACTGGAAGTTCCTAAAAAAACCTCCAGAATTTAATTATTTCTTTATACTGTTGCACACCTGGACGCGGCGAACAACCAGGGTTGCCTCGGGCGCCCAGGGAAAGGACGGGAGAAGTTGCGCGGGGAGCGCAGTTCCCTGGGAAGAGGGGCTCGCGCTGCCCCGGGCGCCTCACACCGCAAGCGCCCCGCC
>NW_008236442.1:238734-246276 GCF_000691975.1 Corvus brachyrhynchos | reverse complement strand
CGGTTGGGGGACGGTATGGTACCGAGCCGCGGAAATTCGCCGTTTGCAATTTCGGGTTCCGCGCTCTCATCCCGGCGGTGTCTCTGTGAAGTTACTTGTCTCATTATGCCACCCCCCGGTGCGTGCTGCGGGCAGGGGGCACAGATTGGTGATAGGTGGCCGTGTCCCCCGTGGTTCCTCCCCACCCGCACTTGTGTGCATCACTCGGAGTACCGTCGGAGGGGTCCGACTCCCCTTCCTTCCCCAAAATCGCAGTTTTCCATCCTCTTCGATACCCTGTATGACTCTGTGGTCCCCCATAGAATCACACAGCTCAGTGCTGTGCTGGGTATTTCCAGAAATCCTCATCGAAATCATACAGATTTTTTTCTCCTCCAGTGGTATATGTCTTTTTGAGTACTGCAAGAGACACCTCCACCCCCACTAGCCCTAGAATCACATTGATTTTCCTCTCCCAGTAATACACGTCATACCCACAAAATTGCTGGTTTTCCCCCAATATTGTGCATTATACTACGTATTTCCAGAGAACCACCTCAAAATGAGATAATCGTTTGGTATTTCTGCAAAGTCAGATGAAGGCTGTCCCAAGCCACTCTGCATCCAAAACCCCCCAGGCAGGAGTTTCTGAGTGAGTGATAATTTTGCACAGGAAATAGAAGCAGAAAATGGTGTGAATTCAGGATGAAAGGATGGTTGTTTGTACTTGGTATTTCCTGGCTGTTCTGTGGTCTGCTGATTCTTAAATTTCATTCAGAGGTAGGTTTTGTCTGTTTCTTTGTTCATTACATCCATTCCGAGGATTCTGTTTCAGAAAGGAAAGGGTTTGGCCAGGTTTATCAGTGAGTAGTGTGCTCAGCTCTGGCTCTGTCATTTGCTACGCTCCCTTTGCTTACCTGAAAACCTTCCACATTTTTGGTGTTTCCAGAGGAGAAGAGATGGTTGGTAGGAGGAGGAACAGAGTAGGAAAATTCAGAGGTCATTTGCAGAATGGCAGTGATTTTCTCTCCCTCTTCCTCAGCTTAGGGGTCACTAGAGTAGAGCCCTCAGGTACTTAGCACTGTCTGCAAGTGGCTTAGTGTCCATCCAGGTTTACCCCACTCAGCACAAGTTGCCAAGGCAGTGGATTATGCTGCATCCAAAGGGCCCCTCATCAGGAGGCATTTGTAGGTTTTCCTTTGACTTTCTCTCCACATATCAGGTCATGACTGCCAAAAATCACAGTTGGAAGTTAAAAGTGCACTCCTTATTGGCCAAAACTGTTTCTCCCAGTACGGATTTTTCAAGTGTAAGGATTTAAGGACCTGATTAGATATTCTCTGCCCTTGAGGACACCACCCATTGGGGTGTGCAAAAATTAGAGAAAGTACTTGTGTAAGGATTTGTCTAAAGCAAAGCAAAAATTTATAGGCCCCAGAGAAAGGTCTTATCCAACCTGTTCATTAAATAATTTCCCAGACCAGGTGGGGTTTGAAGATTGGTTTCAACTCTCATAAAAACAAGGATACAATTTTAAGAGCTATATTTTCGTGATTTTTTTTGTTCCTGTGAAAATCAAAACCAAATCCCCACCTGCCTTGACCTTTTGGATTCTGCCATGACATCTGGGCTCAGTTACTTATTGGGCTGTTCAGAAAAACCTGCAAAATATTTCCCTTTCAGCAATTGATTCCAACTTCGCTGTTCTATTCCAACAGATAGGAAGGCAGGTTCTACACCAGCACTGAGACTTGCCTCTGAAAGTGATGTCTCCCAGGTATCACAAGAGGCAATCTTAAAGTGTTTCAATCTAAAAGTGAGTTTCAACAGGTCTCATTACACACTATTGCAATCTCACAAAAGAAGAGTAAAAGCAGTGCATTTTTTTCAACGAGTATTTTTCTCACTAATTCAAAATCCTTTGCAAAAGCTGTTAATTGCACCATTTTATATTTAAAACATATTTTTAAATTAGTTTCTGGTTTTCTATCCTGGAAATTGGCAAACCTGAAACTGGACCCATATCTTGGAATTGGAGGAATTTTGCATTTTCCATTCTTGGCGCAAACATGAAAGTAAGATATAAAATGCGTAATCAGAATACTGTCTCCTGAGGAGCAGAGATGACTTCAGATCTCTCTAAGCTACTAAGGAAGATTTTAGAATGGCAGTGCTCCCATCAAAAACCAGAGATGTTCGAGCTGGATATTCACAGTAGTCGCCTCAGGTCTGAACTTCTTAAAACAAATCTGTAAAAGCCCAATGTCAGCACGACCAGCTTGGTTCAGCCTGCTGTGCTACATCATGTACAATGACCCACTTTTCCTGGAGTGGGAAATCAATCATTGCATCATCACACATCAGTTTAGGAGCTGTGGTGGTGGAAGTAGCTTTGTTTCGCATTAGCAATTTGGGTGGGCAAAGAAATGGAAAGATGGATGATGGAGATACAGAGAACAAAATTAAACACGGTTAAATGAGAATCCATTTCCTGCATGCAGTGTGTCCGTGCCCGAGGCAGGCTGTCTATCAACAATACACAGGTACAAATTGGCCTGCAGACGGATCTTTAACTACCCAAACACAGCAAACTGCATTAGCAGAATGCTGCTCTCCTGGACTGGGGCCACGTGACTGTGGAGCGGCCACATTAGATAGGACAGCTGAATCTTCCCAATGATTGAAGTACTGTGGCATGATTAAAATAACTGCTACTGTATGAAGAGATTGAAAGGCGACATTATAACCCAGTGCAGCTAAACCAGACCAATGGGTGCTCTGCAAATCTTGCAATATTTACGGTTAGCAGAGCAGGCACTGTCAATGTGAGAAGGGGACCAGCAGCCCTGGTTTGCTTGGAACAGTGAATAAAAGATAACTTCTATCCTTTTTTTATCCCCCTCTTGTTTGAACAGGTAATATTTTTGTGCTGTCTTCATCAACATATGGGCATGACTCCTGGGAAAGAAATGGAAGTCTGTTAATTTATTTGATCGGACATGAGAAATAATAGAAAACTGAAACGAATACTCGTATTTGTCATATGTTTGAATTAGTGAAAAGCTGACGAAAGCAAAAAAATATTGCAAGGAGTTCAAAGATGAGAGGTTTTATTGAATTAGAAAATTATTAATAGCATTAATCATTTCCAAAACAGGCTTCTTAACATCTATAATGACTATGTAAAGGATTGGAGAAATAAAAATCAAAGAAAAAAGTCAGATACACAAAGTTACACTTCTTTTTGTGTTTAGAAAGAAAGGGATACATTTTCCTTGATTTACAGCCAGCCTCACTGGAATGGTTAACCTGTGGGGAAAAGACCAGGTGAGGATCTAGCCCTGAAAGGATAATTCAACATGAAGTACGAAGAAGCAGCTACAGTTCAAATTATAACTAATGTGACGTATAAACTTCCTGGTTAATTCAGCAGTCTTTGTTCCTGTTCAGCTTTGCATGGAAAAGAAAAAAAGGATGCTGAACTTGTAGTTTCATAAATTATACTATTGCAGAGTTAGTTTCTCGTAGCCTCAGGACAGATGCATTCTTCTCAGAGTATGCTGTGAGGCTTTGAAGGTCTTAACAAGGCATCTGAGAACCTGCTGAGAACAGAGGTGGAGGGCAAGCAAAGTGCTGTGATAAAAGAGAGGGCTTTATTTCAATATAATCATAGCAAAGAGCGGTGTTGTTTGATTTATGAAGACAAAAAAATAGATGAACTCAGAGATGCAGGTAAAGTGAAAGGTATGAAAAATGTTGATGGGTGATGCAAACTCTGGGTGAAGACATAGGCTGTGGGTCAGAGATTGCTGCAAGTATTACAGGCTGCACATCTACAGCTCAACCAGCATGACAGGAATGAGCACTGACTTGAGAGATACTCCAAGATGTCCTGGCTGGGCAGTGTCTCACAGGGTTTGCACTGTGACAGGTTTTTTTTTGGAAGACCAATACATTTATTTTCTTGTGTTCTAAAAAAAGAACCACCACCTTAGGGTAGCCTTAGGCTAAATCATTCAGAACAGACAGTCACATGCTCAGATGCCTACGTGAAAACTTCAAATTAACCTTGAAGTCAAACAGTTCTTTAGTCTCCCGAAATGGCCTTAAAATGGCTGTGTTTGTAAAAGTGTGTGTGGAGGGTTGGACTGATCAGCAGTGAGTTTCTCTTTCAAACGCAGCCGTAGTTCAGAGTCCTGTGGTACAACCTTGCTAGGGTTGTGAGTGTGTGTTTAATTCACAAATCCTCTCCTGTTAAAAGAATAATAAAAAAATCTATCAGTGTGGCAGTGAGCAGAGCAAGCATGTTCATAACTAGAGCTGAGGGATGAGATGAAATACCCAGTTTTCTGTCCTGCTTATCTGTGACCACATCCATGACTCACTGGAAATTACTGTCTTGGCAGAATTTAAGGTGGAAACTAATGAGACAACAGACAGGATCTTCCATTATTGGTGCAAATATTGTTTATAGGTTTGAATAATATTTGGGTTCAATGAAAGTCTTGAGATCCTCAGTTGCAGTAAAGCAGAAATGCTTTGAATGGGAAGGCTCTGTCCATGCTCAATGTTTTTCCACTATTGTGCAGCTTGCCAGGGAGATAACTGCAACTGTCAGGTTTTTCTGCACAGTGAAGCTGACTCAAGGACAGGCAGGGTTTGCAGGCAGTGTGAACTCAGGCTGAATATAAGTTGCTGTAAGGAGCAGCAGCAGGGGTGTGGTGTGCTGGATCTAGTCTGGTTACAGACAGTTACCATGAGCAATCTTCTTGTCTTTAGTAAATGCACCTTCCAGCCCCCTTGTCTTCCTGGACTCCACAAAGCCAGTATCATAATGACATGCCTACTCTTTTAAAGGCCTCGTGCATTACAACCAAAACATCATTGAAAACATTCACAAAATTGGTGAGGATAAATTCATTGAAGATGGAATTTCTGCTCCTCCTTTCCCCTCTTTCAGTTCACTGCTGATTTCTGCCAAAGAAGTTAGTGTGATATGCTCCTGCCCCCCCGCATGGATGTCAAAAAGATGTGTCAGAAGCTACTGGTGAAGGGTAAAGATACAGGTGTGCTGTGGTCCCAAGGGGAGAGGCAATAAGGGCTCTGTAACAAGACATGACCTTCTGTTGTAAACCCATTGCAAATGGTGTCCAAAGCCAGGCCCCTGAAATTGCTCCACAATGAAGACCAATCAAGCAGACTGCAAAAAACACTTTCCTAGTCAGTCCCAGGAGAGCACTTTCAAGAAAAAGAAAACCTGTTCTATAAATGGTAGAAGCAGACTTCCAATCTGTTTAAGGAAAGAAGAGAAAGTTAAAGAGGAACATTTGCCATACCCATGTTCACTCAGAGATACACCCTCTTTGAGTGCAGGAATAAGAGGATGTGCAAACTTGTATGTTCTGGCGATCTTTTTTGTCTTACAGGAGCTTGTACATATGAGAATAATTACATTCCAGAAACTAATGCAGCCCCTGGTGGGCAGGGGAGGGGAGGAATGGCCTTGACAGAACAAGGAAAGAAGTAACACTTGTAAGTTACAGGAAAAGTAACTCTTACTTTATTTTGGGTCCCTGTGTTGCAACAGAGAAATGCAGATTGCAGATTGCAGCATAGTTCTGTCTTTGCTATTCCTCTCTGGTTTCAGAGATCTGTGGGTTTGGTGTTTGGGTTTCTTTTGTCTTAAAACATTAGCAGTTACTCAAATATAGGCTTGTGTAAACCACTCTGGATTTGAGTGTGGACGGCAGTACATTAGCTAATATGATTCCATTAAAAAGGGATTCCATGGTTGGTGCCCCACCACTTCATTTAAAAGAAGTGTCAATATTAATAAACCTTGCAAAGAAAGGGATAAAATCAGATGCCCCAGTGACCCCTCAGACATGAGTTATTCAGATCAATACATACCCATAAGCACCGATGGAGATAGATAAACAACAACAATGTATCCAGGCCACTGAGGTTTGGCAGTACAGCCCACCCACAAAGTATCCTTTGTTTTCTCTACTTTTGCTTTCCATTCCCTTATTCTCCAGTGTCAGGAGCATGAGCTACTTGTCTGCAAACTCCAGTTTCTTGCTTCGAGTTCATCCTGTCTCCTCTTGATGCCTGGACTAAAAAGGATTTCTTGGAAGCATAAAGATGCTGTCCAAAAAGTTGAATAAACAGTAATCCAAATCCCTGACAGTTTACATCTCTAATGCAACCGAAATGATTTTCATTCATCTTTTTAAGTGTCATCAAATACAGATCCACTGCAGCTGGGCACAACTCCACTGGGCAGTCACTTTCCTGGAACTGCACCTACTTGGGTCCAAGTCAAAGTTTTGCCAGCTCAAGGAGGGAGGTGACCAAATACCACAAAAATGCAGTTGTTACTTTGTACAGTGTTTTGCTACTTTGGGAGTGTGGCAAGGCTGTGCCCTTATCTTTTGTCCCCAGATTTCATATTCATGATGCATATCTTCATGCCATCAAGGTCTGGTAGTTACAATGCACCCTGCTCACAGCTACAGTGTTGGAGGGTTTAAAACATTTTAGAATTTCAGCATCTCTTTATGTTCATTTCAGCAGAATGGGAGAAGAGGGTGCCAAGTTCCTGAAAAGAATAAATACTTTGGGCCCAATTCTACCTTTGTCTATGCTGGTGTATGTCTAACCTCTCTTTATGCAGCTGACAGGTAATTTGCGACAGTGTATCATGGGGCAGAGTCAAACTCTTTAATTTGGAAGAACACAATTGCTTCCTTTGGCCTATGCCCAAGAAAATATACATAAGACATATAAAAGATAGTAGTAAACTGTAATTTTTTGTGTGTGTGTGTGGTTTTGGGTAAAAATATTCAGTTCTGGACTGCAAACTCAGCTTTCATAGCTAAGCCAAAAAGGGGGAATGTTTATCATAAGTGACCTGAAGAGTACAACTAACATGTGTTTAGAACCTTGAACTGTTGTGTTAGTCCACAAAAATTTATAATCCCAGTTTTAAAATGACTAATGATGTCCAAATAGATTTTAGCATCTATTAAAGGTATCATCGTAAGACACTTTGATGGGGGTAAAGGAAACTGAGAATTAAATCATTAAGACTTAATTCATAGCCAAGGAATATGATACCTCATAATTCCTCTCAAAGCATCACAGTTAGTAAAATATCACAATTTTTTTCCCCCTTCCCTGTAGCAGAAACGCAACAGAACAATATTATTCTCTTGGCGTCAATATTAATTGCAAACCGATGGCCCCTTCTGAGCACGGGAATGTTCCCCAGGCCGTGTTTGTTCCTGGGAGCTGCCGGGTGTGAGCCCGGGCAGCCCCAGCCTGACGGGGCTGAGCCGCCGGCGGCTTCGAGCCACACGGGGGAGTTGCAATGCGCGCACGGCCGAGTTCGCGTCTCATAAATCACTCCTTGGAAACCTGATTTCTCCGTGCTGCCGCCTTGTCCGTCTGTCTGGGAGATAACACAAGATCTGCAATACTTAGCACAGCAAAAAACAAAGCTGGAAACACGGTGTTTCTGTAACAGAACGGCCTGTAAGTACGGCGGGTTTTGGGGGGGGG
>NW_008236442.1:229942-238723 GCF_000691975.1 Corvus brachyrhynchos | reverse complement strand
GAAATCTGTGCCAAGCAGGATTCTCGTTGTTGAACATTGAGCCACCAACTTGCCTGGTAATACCATATAGAACACTAAGAAAAGTTAAAGAAATCTCAGCCATCAGTAATAAATTACTAGATATTTTGTGTAATCCATTAGCAAAGCAGAGGGTGTGGCAGGCTCATTGCGTGACACGGCGACATGGAATCTCGGCCCAGCAATCGTGGAACAACAGTGCTGGAGCAGGAGCCGGGCCAGTAGGCATCGCATTTCTCATTGCAATGCATAGCACAGCCTTCTATCATATAGCTGCAGGACTAATGGGCGTGGACCACGGTGTGGGGTGGCTCTGGTGCTCCTGTCCCAGGATTTAATGATCCTGGTATCCTGACAAAACCCACCTTTCAGTAAGTACAGGCCATGAGCAGTGGACATACATCCTGAAAATCCTGCAGCAGTGAAACATCCTCATTCCCCAAGTCCATCCCAAGCCGGAGGACACAGCAGTGATGAGGGTCCTGAACAATGCACAGAGGGAAGTGCAGACAAAGATCTCTCAAGAGATCTTGGCACAGGTTTTCTTGCAGTACTCAGGCCATCCTATCGAGCATTGCCTTGGATTTTTATACATCATTCTTATGACCTTACCATCTCACACAGGAGACTTATTTCCCATCTTATTGTTACCTGCTAGTGATCCAGACGGCTGCTCGCACAATACACCATTATCCAGCAAAACAACATGTGCTGACAAACGCTGTTTAGTGAGCACTGGCCACCAATCCGAGAGAGCCAGGGTCACTGCTGAACAATACCAAGAGAGGTCTCACTAGCTTCTTCTCCCTCCTCCATTCAATGAGCTGTTAATAGACAAGCTGTTAGAGAGAAAAAGAACTAAATAGTTTACAAGCTTACATTTGAAGGCCTGTGAATTGCATTAGCTGAGCCAGCTGAGTGAGAGCCAAGGCAATCTCCCCACGATTGTAGAAAATGTGGCATTGAGGCATGTGGAGGCAAAGAAAGAATGACAGTGACCGGGTTTACAATATGCAAAGCTGAAATAATTACTGCTTTCTGCGGCGTAGAATTTTTAGATGAACTACAATAGGGAATCGAAGCATTCCTTTAAATGCACAAGTGTGTTTGTGTGTTCATATTTTAAAACTTTCTTCTATGCAAATATTAATTTACAGCCTTAATAAAAACTTTCTGAAGTTGATTTTTATTATTTCCTCATTGGACCTTCCCCCCTCCTACCTCTCATTCTCTACTGCAGAGGCCACTCTCACAGAGAAAAGACCACAGTATTTTTCATTACTCTCGAGGTTTTTTGGGGCCTAGCAGTTATGAATAGGAATGTGAACCTCTTTCAATACAATTACCTGGACAATAATTTGGAATCTGTGGAGCTGGACTGTGCAACTGAAAATATTTGTAACCCTTTGGTTACCAGTCAAGAGATTGACATAGTTCTTTTTCACATTTCATTCTGTCCTTTAAATTTACCAGAGGGGGAAAAATTTTTGAAAAGCAGCAGAACAAGACAAATTAATAATAGTGAAACAGAAAAATTGAAAATTAAAGAATGGAACCATGAAATCATTCATTTTAAGACATTCAGTGGCAGAAAAGAATGAAGGAAAGAACAGTTAAAAACCAGCCGCTATTGAACAATGATAGTTCAAAATTTCTACCTTTGAGAAAAGCTCAGAAACTTTCAAGGGGTTATATCTTCAAACAAAGGATTGCTTTGGATCAAATACACTTTCAGGTAAAAGATTTAAACTTGCTTACAAATTTTCTTCTTTATATTGTTCTCCCCATTTTACGTAGTCTTTGGTTAGAAAGAAGCCAGGTGCTATCTCTAATCCAGTGCTGCAATGACAGCAGGAAGAGCTGAGGCAGCTGCTTTAATGCAGCCTTTACAAACAACTTGAGGGGATCAGGCAATTGCTGCTGGGGCTTTCAGCAAAGGACAGTGGTGGCTTTTGGTGTAACCTCCACTAATGGGTGGCTGTCTTTGATAGCTCATTCAAAGTCCAGTTAAAGCAGCAGAAATCAGCTTGACAGCAAACACAACTTTGGTTTTTTTAAAACATTTTTTTGGTACATTATCACATAGATCATTCACAAACTGGATTAACTTGGGTCAGCGATCCAGAAAACAGCTTTTCTAGTCAGGCTTGAGCTTTACCCATTAAACTTTGTCTCAAAATCTGAGTATCTTTACCAAAGAGAAACCTTTTAGTCATGCTTAGAGTACCAGCCATCTATTGCTTGTATCTGAAAGGAAAGCATTATTCTACACTCAGCAATCCAGCATCCCTCTACATGGGATAAGAATTTCTGCCACTATTTTAAGACCAATGGCAAAACTCATGTTGACCTCAGATTGGACAGAGTGACTTCTGAATTGTTAGATGCTCTCTTTTGCTTCCACTCCTGCAGTGTTAGTGCAGGTGAATTAGTTTCTGGAATTAGTCATCTGAGATCACACCAAGTAGAGATTATGTATTTTCAGGTCCTTGATTATGAAAATTTTTCAAGTATGCTGAGAAAAATTCTCTTCAGAGGCTTCAGAGGAACCATCAAGGGCAGTTTGTTTCAGTGAAGGGTTGAAGATTTGTCTAATCAAACCTGGAAATCATTCTCTTTTGTTTGGATGGGTTGGTTTTCCTGAGCTGTTCAGTGTGCCCTCCTCTTAGATCCTTTCATTCAAGTTAGTAGTTTCCTTATATTGGCTGATCTTTTTTCTGCTTTTAATATTCTCTATTGATTTTATTGTAGTGCACTTACATGCTGTTCAACAGTCCACTATTACTGCAAATAAAATGAGATAAATAACTTGGCTTTCTTTCTGCATGTGAAATATTTGGCAGCAGCCATCCTCATCCTTAACTGAGCATTTGACAGTGTCACTGTCAGTGTGTGTGAAAGCAGTTCTGCATGCCCTCACATGTCACCAGGACCAATGCTGGTTAAATAAAGCTAGCTTGGGGTCTGTTGATATTACTGGCTGGCTTTATCTAGCAAGCAGAGGTACCAGTGGCGTCTGTGCATCGGTTGGATGTGCCCTCTTAGACACTGGCAGCAATAGCAGTGTTAACATGGGCATCTATGACCAAGCAAGATAATTGCTTATCTGCAGTGTATGGTAAAGTCACTGAGGCTCCTGTTTTCAGATCAGGCAGGTGTTATTTCTATCTATCACTGACAGACTCTGGCTTAACCAGTCACTTAAATAACAGTGATAAAATCCAAAACACAGCTTCATCTCTTTTCCCCTTGTGACTTTGCAGACACTCGCTGTCCTCAGGGAAACAACCAGCACAGTCAGAGTATAGAGATGCATTCCTTTGGCCAGCAAGGGTCTGTATGGCCTTCCCAGCAGCCACACTCCCTCCAGACTCCTTGGTGTTGGCTCTGTGTCAGCTGGAGGTCGAAAGCCCTGCTGAAGGGGTGGGGCAGCTCCCAGGGCAGCACCTGGCATGGATCCTCAGCCTGTGCCGTGCTGTGCTCTGGAGTTTTGCCTGAGTCTCCTGCCTTGTACTGGGTTTGCCCTGGGAGCACACACATGACCACAGTCTATCCTGGCTGCTTTGGGGATTGACAGCAGCTGACTTGAGCGCTTGACTGAATGCCAGGATCTGCTGGAGGCTCTGCAAACTGCTTAAGTCAGCCAGGGGCCAACTTCATTGTTATTTCCCCCTGCCCCAGACAGATTGGGCTAGGTGCTGCTCCAACAGTGCCCAAAACTGGCTGCAGCAGGTCTGAATGGCTCAGTACTGATGTCCTTTGCCTCTGCCAAGGTTACAGATTTCAGTCTTACTGCAGGTGATGCTTACTCCCTTTAAAGTCCTGTAGGTTTCTTTCCTGTTATGTCTGTAAGCCAGCTCTGAAGATCAAACCTGAGTGGAGGTTCAGATCAGCACTGCTGATAGTCATCTGTATTTGTTCTCCAGGAATATACAGATGTATCTTCCTGCTGTGCTCTGGGTGGCTGCAGCCCAGACAGCCTCTAAAAAAGACCTTCACATGGGGTATGTTCACATCCAAACATGCTGAAACAATGCCAGGATTTTATTTGATGTCCCAAAGTATGGAGTTACAGGTTTTGACTCATTTTTGTTTAAATACATCCTTGAGATCTAAAAAGACTGTATTCTTCTAATTTTGTTATTGCAAAAGCAAATCTATTCCAGTTAGTTAATGCAAACTGCTTTGAAAAGAGCTGTGGAATATCCTTGTAAATATATTGTGGAAGCAAGTAATTAAAATAGTCAAAAAATAAAAATCACATGACTTTAAGAAAGCACATAAAGGGTAATCAAGCAGAGTAAAACCAAATAAGATTAATTTAAGTTACAGACTCAGTATATGGTGTATTGTATTCTTTGGACTGAACAGAATTGCATGCTGTGCAAGGGTATTCTGAACTCCATTAAAGAGTAATCTTTGTACACAACAGTAGTGCTGTGCAAATAAATGTTGTGAGGCAAAATAAATAAGTTTTGAGAAATGAATGACTTTAGCAGTAGTTTGCCAATTAATTAGAACAAATAGGGAAGTCTAGCAGACAATACAAAGAGATAAACAGGGAAGAATTCAAGTTGCTGTAACAGCTTTTGCTATTTTCTTACTTTACTTTTTGCTAATTTTCCCTCTCAAAATCTTTGTGGGATTTTCTTTGAAGGGAGAAGGGAGCCAAGAGGGTGTAGTGGAAATTTTTCTCACTCATGAAATGCTATCTTTGCGTCTTTCCTCAAAAAAGGTTAAT
This sequence comes from Corvus brachyrhynchos, assembly GCF_000691975.1. Lineage (NCBI taxonomy): Eukaryota > Metazoa > Chordata > Aves > Passeriformes > Corvidae > Corvus > Corvus brachyrhynchos. The sequence goes on along the minus strand of NW_008236442.1, from coordinate 233,964 downwards.
TGTAACCTGATCATTTTGTTTTAACAGGGCAATGGAGTGTGAACTAGAATAGAGAAAGAATTAGAGAAGATTTAGTTAAGTTGCATGTACTGTAGACAGCAAGACCTGTTCCCCTAAAGCAGTTAAGGAATTAACCAGTGCAATTTCATAATTATTAGTTATCATCTCTCAGAACCTGTGGAGGATAGGTCAAGTCCCAGAAAACCAGGGGAGGGCAAATATAGTACCTGCTTTCAAGAAAATGGAAAAATGAACTCTCAAGAAACCATGTATTTCTCAGCCTAACTTTAAGCAGGTTATAACTGGAAAGAATAAATTAGATATTGTAACATTTTTAAATGACAGCATTTTGGAAGTAACTGGAAATACTAGAGCACCACAATTAGAACTAGTGCTCTTGGTAAACCAGGGAGATTATTCCAATTTAACAAGGTCACATTCACTCAAGTGAAATAAAAAAAGCTATATATAGGCAGGAGAAGCCAAATCTCCACACACCAAAAAGGCAGAAGCCTGGAAGATCTGAAGGTGATAGCATCCACAGTAAATGAGAAGTGAGATGTATTCGTACAAAAGCAAATCTTGTAAAATGTACTAACAGTAACACTGCTTGTAACATGTCAAATGTCATTACTCTGCTGTGCTCAGAACTACTGGAAGTTTACCAGTTTACCCAGAATTTGGTTTAAGTACCATATTTTAAAATAAAAAGTTCAGTCCCACTGGACAGGAACAGGAATAAATAGAAACCTATAAACTATGACAAAAGTTTGGAGAAAGTGAGTTTGTTTCCTGTACACAATTGAGTAGGGTATGATAACAGACTTCCAGTGTATAAGAAGCTCCTAAAAGGAGTCAGTAATCCATTATCCTCTGAGGTCAGGGCAGGAAATATTGCTTTAATTTCCAAGAAAGGAGATTTCGGTTGTCTTTCTAACTATAAACCTAGGTAAACACTTGAACTGGCTGCTAGAGTGTCTGTAGAATCTCTGTTACTTGGGGTCATAAAAACCAAATTAGATAAAAGAGCTGTAAACTTTTTGGGTATATTTGATCCACATTCCTCAGCAGAGGTAGACTACATGAAACAGCCTCTAAGCTAACCCTAACCCAAACCCTAACCCTAAAGGCCAACTAACCCTAATCCTAACCCTAACCCACAAATTTTAATAACAAACAAACGTACAATCAATTAAAAAAAAAAAAGCAAAAAGAAGCTTGAGAAGGTGGATCTTGGCATTGCAAAGATCAGAGGTGAGTAAAACAAGTCAGTATCTTTTTGCTGATTCTGATTATTCCAGATCCAGCTGTGTTTTAACAGAATTACAGGACTTAAAGAAGGAAGATGCTGAAGGTGGGAAAGGCAGAACTGGGAAATAGCAATAACTATTCTGCTACTCATCCTTTAAGAGCCTGTATTGTATCTCCTGAAAGAGAGGGGAAGCTGTGGTTCTCTTTTTTCCCTTCTCTCTGCTTTTGCAGAGTCTAGGGAGAGATGCATGAGCAAGAACTCATTTGGAGCTCAAAGGAGCGCACCAAGGGATCTCTCTGAACATCGTGGCCAGCATTTCCATGTTCTTCTCTAGCACCACACAGCCTGTGGATTGAGACAGAAGATCTCCAGAATGGAGCCCAGGGGGTGTGTAAAGGCAGCAACAGAGGAAAGCAAAAGAGTGGTTCATGCAGATTCCTCCCCTGCACTGAGAAAGATCATTCCCCACACACTGGTGTCCCAACACGGTGAAATTTGCTGGAACAAAAGTGGCAGATTCAGCAAACAGTGGGGGGTAGTTTAATATTTCTATAACTATCCTCAGGCACTATTTTTTTCCCCTGCATGTTCAATTAGACTGTGGATTTATTGATAAATAAATCAAGTCTCTGCATTCAATTTTTGCACTGAGGGAAGCCATAGCTGAGTAGCAGAATTTCAGGAATACATTTATCTAAGCATGTGAAATTCTCTTTGGTCTTTGAATCCTGTTGCAGATAAACTACTCTTACCATATTTATGGAGTACCAGCTTTTCAACACTTATTTTATAATCCATAGTCCTCTGTCCTTTTGCAAATAATTTCTGTTTCGCCCCGAAAGGCAGCCTCTCTCAGTTCACACAGCTTATGTGTTCGTGTCACTCTGCATTATTTATATCCCCACTAAAGCTATTCCTCTTTTCCGTGTTCTTGTAATGGTGCCTATCATGTAATATTTGGACAGCTACATGTTGTTGCTGATGAGACTTTGTCCACTGCTCCCACCTTTATGGTACAAGCCTTCAGCAGAGTTTTGAATTGTTGGGTGTCCAACAGAGTCTCAGTAGCAGCAGATGTCCATTTCACAAGTGAATTATCAGAGGTATCTGGCCATGTTTGGAGTTTGATCTCTGCTTTTCCGAATGATGCTTTTTCATTTTGAACACTCATGGTGTTGATGTCTGCTTCTAAGCCATCATAGTTTTTAAGTTTCATCCATCAAGACATCAAAGTCAGAGCTCACACTGTGTATTTCTTGCTCAATTACACCAATAGAGGTGTAGATTTTCTTTGGGCAAGTTGCAAGCAGTGGTTCCTACAGATTAACTCCGTGTTTGAAAACATCTGTATTTCACAGCTGAGGGATGAAGAGACCAATACTGTCCTCCTTTTCTTCCTCATGTAAATGCCTTACCTAGGAAAGAACCTTCCCAATCCTACCCATGCTGAGGCTCAGAGAAGTGCACTATGACATCAGGCCAACATTCACCACCCCTTTCATCTCCACTCCCAGCCCCTCAGCAGCTCTGTGCTGATGGCTCCACATGGGAACCACATGCTGTCTCAGGGAACTGGCTGGCAGGATATGACAGCTGCAAGTTCTCCCAGAACAGCTCATTTTGTCGTGCCCTGCAGAGGGGTTGTAACTGCATTGAGATTTCTAGCACAGCACCTTCCATTGAGCTACTTACACATTAAAGGAATGCCCAATCCCTATAGTGGGATACACCTGGGAAATAATCTGTTCCCAGGAGTTGCAAAGGAAAGGCTTCTGGGTTTTCAATATCAATATTTTATCAAGCTATACACCCCCAGAAGAGGTGTTTGTGCCCCAATTCAGTCTGTTGATACTTTTGTCTGAACTAACCAACTCTGTAGTACGTAATTACAATCTATAAATATTTTATATTACTTTAAAATCAGATTTTAAAGTATTTAAATTAATTGGAGCTTGTGAGTTAGATAGCCAGGAATTTGAAACTGAGCTTGTCTAATCCTCTGTGCTTCTCTTTTCAGTTTTTAGCTGTAGCCCAAACACTCCCACTTTCTGTGGGATAAACCAATGGGAAAAAATTCTACTTGCAACGTATGAATGGTTTGACCCAGTTATCCACGTTCTGTGTTTTCTTGCAGCTATTTCAGCTCACTGAAACCAGACTGAGTATCCACACTGCCAAAGTATGAATTTGGATGGATGGGTGTCTTGGTTTGAAAGACAGGTGTCTGCCAAGGAAGGCAGGAGTCTCCCTTGGAATGGAAGAAAAAAAAAATTACAACCCCCTTCCCTCCGAATTATTATAATTTTGAAATTAAGAGGCTTTCAGGCAAAGATACGAGGAACAGGAATAACAGTTCTTTACTATTATATATCTCTATGTGTATAACAAGGCAAACAAACAGCAATAACTCTGGCAGTAACAGCGAACAATCACAAACCCAGTCCCAGCCCTCTTGGCTGTCGGGCCCTTTCCCCTCGGGTGCAGTTCCGCTCGCAGCCGGCAGGGGCGCTGGCGGCTCCCGGTGAGCAGGGCAGGTGCGATGGTTCCCCCGCGGCTGCAGGGGGCGCTCCGGAGCGAGCTCGGGGAGCACGCGGCACTGGCGGCCTGGGATCCCGGGGAGGGATGGGACAAAGGCTTCACACACCGCTGGGCAGTTGATCCCGGGCTCTCAGGAACAGCAGGCTGGAACGGCAGGGACGAACGCAAATCCCGGGTGGCAGACGAGATGTATCCAGATGGGAAAAACCCACGGAGGCCCAGGCAGGCAGGG
>NW_008236442.1:216469-229848 GCF_000691975.1 Corvus brachyrhynchos | reverse complement strand
CGGGGGCGGGGGGGCGGCAGCCGGGCCCCCAGCGGGGCAGCGAAGGCGGGCTTGGGAATCCTGGGGTCTCTCTGGTAGGAGGAAGGCAGCCGAAAAAGGAGCCTCTCTCTCCATCCAAATGCCAGGAACTGACTGCCCACAAACCCAAGTGAAAAAGAGTAGTCAGATGCACCCCATTCCTGTGACCAGGTCTTTTGTTTTTCTTAAGCACCCAGTAATTTGTCCCCTTGGCAACATGTATGGGGAAAATTCCTTTAAGAGAAAAAGAAAGTGGGAGGATAACTAAAACCCCAACAATGGGCACCGCAGAGGGTCTGCCTGAGCCTTGTAAAATTTCACAGTACAACTGTGATCTGTAAAACAGGATTGATCTGTAAAACAGGAGCCTGTTGTGATCTATCCTGTAGTCATGCTGTGTGCTGTGCCCCATGCAGTACTCCCTGGATTTCCTAACCTGCTTCAGCAACAAAAAGACTCAGTGAATTCTCACAAGACATCCCTTTGCATACTGCATCCAGTGACCCCATCAGGGTCTACAAAGGATGTTTCCAAAATATTATGTGTCACAGATATGTCATGGTAATTGCCAGTATGTCCCAGAAAAGTGCTAAGTCCTATAGTGACTACTTATAGGAATAATCCCACAGACTGTAGGCTTAAAATTTAGTTTTTAATTTGGCATTTGTGATACATATAAAGGAAACTTCAAGAGCTGAATGTTATTAATGTGATGGTTCATTTTACCAGAGGCATGGGTAGTGTCTTGTTCGAAGTGAATTACCATTGAAGATAAGGTAGAGCCCCTGAATTTAAAAGGCAAGGTAAACTATTATGCTTATCAGAGTTGGTTTTTAGGAAAGTTTTCTTATATTAAGAAGCTCAGACAAGCTATTATCTTTAATAACTAGCTACTAGTCTGAATTTCAAATCAAATACTGTCAGTCTTATTAATCTACCAGCTTGTGCAGTGAATGCACCTTTCAGGAGAAGAAGAAAGCAATCATGGATGAAGAAACATTTCTGTAAACTCCTTTACCAGTTATGGAGTTACTCACTTCTTACTCTTTTTGACCACAAAGTGCAAAATTATATTTAAGAAACCTTTGTGGTGTGAAACACAAGATACTGAATAGTAAAGCACAAAGTATTGAAGACAAAGGTGTGTGTATGAAGCTGTGTCAAGGAAGGTTTAGGTTAGATACTAGGAAAAGGTTTTGCACCCAGGGAGTTGTCAGGCACTGGAACAGGCTCCCCAAGGCAGTGGTCACAGCACAAATCCTGCCAGAGCTCATGGAACACTTGGACAACGCTCTCAGGCCCATGGTGGGATTGTTGGAGTGTCCTGTGCAGGGACAGGAGTTGTACTTTGATGATCCTTGTGGGTCCCTTCCAAACCAGGATATTCTATGAGTCTGTGATTAACTGATACCTTTCAAATCTTATAGTAAAGGAGGTGTGAGGCCAGTGTCTTGCCTCACACACTTGGAACTCTTAAAAAAATAGGGGAGTTTTGGACAAACACATATTTAGGATCCTTTCCTTAAATCTAGATCTTGCTCTAGATTATTACCTTGTATGTTATCCATAGGCTGAAGCAAACTACATTTCCCCTTATTATCCTACTTAAACCCTAGAAATAGGGTTTATTTCACACACAGTGACTAGGTGGGAGCAGAGAACAGTGTGATTGATTTTCGCTGTGACAAAAGCCACCTGGTTCTCCTGGAGAGAGGACAGGGAAGGGGAACCAGACACCCTCTGATGAGCTCTACATATGTTTCTGCTCTACTAAAGTTTATCTAAGGCCATTTTTCCCACTTTGACTCTTGGCAAGCCGAACTTTGCATTTAAAGGAAATCTGTCCCAGGACTGTAATAATGGAATTAATAGACCTATGCAGGGTTTCCCTGAATCTGCATTCACTGAAAAACCCTGTACCCAGCATATCTATGAGGAACCATTCAAGCAGCTGCCTAAGTGCATAAAGCATTTGAAAACACTGGCCTTATCTCCTCAAGAGTCGACAGCAAAATGTACGGCCACGTTGAGGTTTCTGGCAGTTCCAGAAATAGTGCCTGCTGAGCAAATAAGGTCAGAGTGGGTGGGTGAAAATAGATTGTTCTCAAAATTTGGCACATAAAACTTTAGAAGTGCTTTATGAACAGAAATCATTCTCTCAGGTCTTGATCCTGCAAAAGCTCATGTGGGTAGACTTCTCAAGATCATAAATTTAAAGATCTGTTTATGTTTTTGCAGGGTGGGGTCTTAGGCTAAATAAAAAAATGTGAAAGATTAGCCACAGGAGGCTTCACCTTGAAAGGAAGATATCCATGCCTTTCTCTTTATTAGTTTTCCTGTGGGGAAAATACTTGGCTAACTTTTTTTTTTTTCATTTGCCCACTCTTTCAAGACTTGAGAAGCAGTTCCTCTAAGGCACTTGTTTTGATTTTTTCACTTAGGTATTCTAGGAACTCACTTAAATCATTTGATGTTTGTGTTAATAACATAAAATCTTAGTGATCTGAAACCTTTATGTAATTAAGCAAAATAATACAGCTCCCTACATGCAACTAAAGTAGTTGGGGAAATTCTCAGTGGAAATAAGGCTGACTCATTCCTCAAGCAACACTAATAATTACGTATATATATATGCTGTAAGTTCCCAACTGGAAAAAAAATGGGGACTTTATATAATAAAAGGCTTTTTAAATCTGCATGGAAAGATGACAAGGTATTTGTCAGCTGAGACTGTATTCAGGAGTATGTTTACTAGTACCCAAGTTTATTCTCAAGAGCAACATCCAGTGAATAAGACTATACTGGTTGTGATTTTAAGCCTCACATACTTGTAAAGTCATTATGCTGTCAGTCCTTTCTCATACCAAAGTCTGCATGCTGTGCATTTAAGTGTTTAAGATGAAGGACTGAAAAAAATTTCTACATTTAGGCATTTGGAACCAAATAAGAGTTGCACTTTGAGAAAAATCCGAAGAAAGAAAACCTTCTAATGAAAAAGTGCAGCCTTAGGTGCTATTAAATCACTATCTTCCTGATAGAGATATTTGATTTTGAAACTCTATCTGCCATTCAGATTCTTCCTTTGGCATCAGCATCCCCACTTCATTTGTGGTCTAATCACAGCCATGCGATTTCATGACTTGTGCCAGGTGATGGACATTGTAAGCAGCAATACAAGCCCTTGGATGCATTTAGATCACATCTGCCATTTTTGCCTGTCTTGCTGTCGGAGACATCCCTGTGTGGAGGAACCCAACAACTTCTAATGTCCCAAGGGGTCTGTTCTGAATTAATCACTTACTAGCATCTGTCTCTGCTCTAGCCCAAAGAGAATCAGTGCCCATGCTGAAGGCTATGTGGGCCCTTAATATTCACAGGTAAGTGTCTGTGATATTGGCAGTACTGCTTGGTGTCCCATAGCCCTGTTTTCCTCACCCCAGAGCAATTTGGAATCCCACATTATTTATCTCTTATGGTGTTAGACCCTGTTTCCGACTGAAATCTCATGTTCTTGTTAACAGGTGGGGACCGAGGCTGTCAGGAGAAGCAGACAGAGCCACAGGGAAGGCTGTGAGGGCAAGAAAAGTCCTTTCCCAGAGCACCCCTGCGCAGGGCGGTGCGAGGGGACACACAGCACTAAGGGATTCTCAGGTACCACAGGGGTGGGACTGCAAAGTGACCAGAGCCAGACAGCTCTTTGTGACCTCTCGCCTGCAAGTGCTTCCATGTAAGAACTGCTCCGCTGGTAACAACACAGCTTTGCTGAACCTACGGCTTTATGAACACCAGCACATCATCCCTTCTTTCATCCCCTGTCTTCCCAGAGCTAGTCAGGGAGCCCAGTGTCCATTATCCATGCACTCCACAGATGAGCCTCCTCTGACAGCAAACTTCACTACCTGTGTGTCTCTGCTTACACAACACACCCAGGTACCCTGCTTCTTTCCTAGGAGTGGGATGTTCTTTAAACTGATACAAGATTTGATCCACCGTGTTTATAGCACATATTGGATGAATTCTAATTTGCAGGAAGTTTTTACAAGTGGAAAATCTTGCTAAAACACATATTATTGAATGGATATCTTGCTGTGCTTGGATCAATGAAGCTTACACTGTGGCTCAGGTCTAATTTTACGACAATTCAGCAATTGAATCCACTTACATTAGGCTACTGGCAATGTTGCAGGATGCATTTTGTATCTACTGATAAACTGTGTTCAGTTTGTGCTGAAAATGAAAAAGAAATCAATGAAAACACTTAGAAAACTAAAACTGAGGAAGACATGAACATATCAAAAACCAAAAAGAAGAAACAACCCTGTAAATTCTGCAGTGAAATTGAAGATTTCTCTGAATTAGTATTTTTTTTCTTGGTATCCTGGAACAATTCCTAGGTCATCACACTGAAAAATTAATTTTTAAACTTTTAGTGCTTAAACTCTTAAAATAGCAGCAGCTCTGGACATGTGGTGACTTAATGTGGGACCACTGCAAGATGTCCACTAGAAAGCCATTGATCAGCACACAGGACCGTGATGTCTAAAACATGGTCAAGAAATGTTTCAGACTGCATTCCTGGAATCATGAAGTTGTAGGGATGGGTACAGGGATGGAGGTCTTTAATACTTTCCTACACAGTTGTAGGCAGTGAGTGGAAAGAGGTCATCCTACTGCTTCTGCTTAGGAAGAAAAACTTCTATTACATCTCATGCCTTATTAGATATTGGGAACTACATAGAGCCAATCTCAGCATACTCCACAGAAAACCAGGCAATGTTAGTTTGGGTTGCTCATGGAGATATTCGTTATTAATACAGACCTGAAAATTCAATTCCCCCAATTTAAGTGTTTTGGAAGTGATTTTCACTGTTGGATTAATCTCCAAATGGGAAAAAATGTAGACATAGCAGTCTAGATTTTGATCTTGCAACGCATTCCCAGGGTCCGTAACTTGGTTCTTGCTAAGTGGCTTCATATAGCTACGATACATCTTAGTATGTGTATTTAATGCTTTTGAAAGGTGCTTAGCTGACAGGCTCAGATGATGACTCTGGGCACAGTCTACCTTCAGATATGTGCAAGCTACTCCCCTTGTTATCAGTGAGAACTGCCTTTGCTTATGAGAGTTGTAGGCAACTCACATTTTCCTCCTGTCTCTACTCTGCTACTTTGACATATTGGCAACTGTTCCAGTTTGAGATAAATTCAGAGGAACATCTGAGATGAACATCCTCTGATAGAAGGCAGATTACAGCCACCCTCCCCCACCAGGTTCAGGAAGAAATTCCTCGGAGGAAAGTGAAAAAGGAATAAAACTTATTTATTTAACAAGTAAAGTGCATGCAGGCACGTGGCAAAAAAACCAATAACGCTAAATAATAAAACCTTTCGCTGTGGAGAGAACCTAGGTAGATTTCAGAGTCGTTTGTGGGTGTGGTTTTCTCCTCTCCAGAGCTGGGGTTCAGCGTGGGCCCCTCTGGGCCTCGGTGGAAAGGCGTCCCAGTGAAGTTCTGATGTTCTGGTGTTCTGAGCACCAGAAGAGATGAAGAAGAAGCCAAAGTCCCAGGGCTCCATACTTTAGTTAATGAACAAGAAACTAGCTAAAAAGCAAAAGAAATGTAAGTCTCTTCCCTGCTGCAGAAGCGGAGCAGCCAGGCAGGAGAAGCCAGCGAGCCTATCTGTGTTTTGAACACAGCGCCGAAAGAATTCCACCAGCTGTCCCCCCTCTCTCTTAAAGGTACAGAAAGGCACAGGATTCATGTCTGGGCTTAGGGCAGACGATGGGGAATGCAGTATCATACAGTCACCCCAAGACAGCAACCTTGAACCTTCCCCTTTTTTAATTATCACTTTTAATTCTTACGTGATTCTTACATGATTGATCAAAGTGTGCCTACTGGAAGTCAGTGCTGGAACTGCAGCTCTATGAATGCTTTCACAGAGTTAGAGTCATTGTTTTAATCCTTAGACTAGTCTCAGCATCTCTTGATGATTTCTATAATTCTCCCCGAAACACCTCTGCTGAATACATTATTCTGTATTTGTCTATGTTCTTACACCTTGATCTGATGCAGAGTTATCTCACAGTGGATTTGTGTGCTGGTGTCCGTTTTTGTATGCGCATCTCTTCCACTGCTTTCCAAATGTGTCTGAATTGCTAAGTTCCTGTTTAGAGATTATTGCTTCCCCTCTCAAAGATCTGAATCTGCTTTCATTTCTTTGATCTTTGGCTACTATTTTGGCCCACAGATCTAACTTCCATGTTTTCTGTGTTTTATTCTGGTGTCCAGTGGTGCCAGGGCTTGGCTGTGGGACATCTCTATTTTGCCCACCCCAGAGCCACACTGATAGCTCCTTCTGGTGCCACAGCAGAGGACAAGGCAGGCAGGATGTGGGGCAAGGCAGCAGCACCATCCTCCTGCTCCCCCCATGAAAGCAGAAGGTGCTGCCTTACTGTCCACAAAGCTCCTCTTGCTCCTCAGTCCTGGTAATTTCTTTCAGAAGATTAAGAACTAAATTTGCCTGTGCTTCTGAGAAACAAGGAGCTTTTTCTTGATGCCATAAGATTGAAGTATTGTCTGCTCCACACTTTCTTTAATATTCCCCCCCAACACCTTCTGTTCCCATTGCTTAGGCTTTGTCATTATTTGAATCATCTGCTTTCTGAGAGTAATCAGATTAAAATATTAGTTTCCTATATCTGAGATTTCCTTTCCTGACACAGAAAAAACCTGCAAGCTGAGGTGGTTCCTCAAAAAATGCTATCACAAAGTCCTGTATTTCAACTATGTTGAAATTCACATTGTCTGTACTGTAAACATCACTTCCACAGATTATTTTACCGTTACCATTAAAAGACAATGCCAAGTTCTTCTTAAGCTGCACTGAATTTCTAACTTCTTTTCCATTTTAATTTAAGCTAAAAGCTAACCATATGTCCTAGTTTAAAGGACAGGTGTCTGCCAAGGAAGACACCTCAACCCTTCCCAAGAGAAAAGCCCCCGTCTAAGAGGCTGCAGCCAGCTGCACCCCTTCCCCCAGCCTTGGCCACTTCTTTTGTCTCTCTTAAGAACAGGTCGTTATCATCATATCACTTAGGCAACAAATGGGACAAAATTCCCTGAGAGAAAGAAGGAAAAAAAGAAAGGAAAAATCTTAACCTCCAACATTATCCACCATGAATTTTTTCCCATACCAACATGTCACATCAAACTTAAACTTTTAAACTATATACATACATGCATTACCCTAATTATATACATATATACATCTAGATCTAGATACAGGCACAGTGTGACAGGCAGTTCACCCCAAAACAAGGTCCCCTTGAGGTATGCATTGTGTCTCTCCATCTCTCTGCATCACCCACCAGGTGCAACCTGGTCCCTGAGCAAGGACAACCCCATGGACAGGTTTGTCTTTGCTTGAGGTGGAATTAATTCAAACAGTCTTTCCTAGCATACCTTTCATATGCACCACCGGAACCTTGTCTCCATCTGTTGTACGCAGGGGTTCAGATTGGGCAGGGCCTGCTCGGCTGGTGGAGCCTCGGGTGTTAACTAACCAGGTGGCCTTTGCTAAATGCACCTCCCAGTTTTTGAAAGTCCCTCCCCCAGTGCTTTCAAGGTGATTTTTAGCAGTCCGTTGCACTGCTCAACTCTCCCAGCAGCTGATAAACCATATGGTACACCCACTCAAAACTGTGTTCTTTAGCCCAGGTGTTTATAAGACTATTCTTGAAACTAGTCCCATTGTCGGACTCAGTTCTCTCAGGGGTGCCATGCCTCCGAAGGACTTGCTTTTCAAGGCCCAGGATGGTGTTCCGGGCAGTAGCGTGAGGCACAGGGTAGGTCTCCAGCCATCCTGTGGTGCCTTCTACCATTGTGAGCACACAGCGCTTGCCTTGGCGGGTTTGAGGCAGTGTGATGTAATCAATCTGCCAGGCCTCCCCATACTTGTATTTGGACCATCGCCCACCATACCACAGAGGCTTCACCCGCTTGGCCTGCTTGATCGCAGCGCATGTCTCACAGTCATGGATCACTTGGTAGATACTGTCCATGGTTAGATCCACCCCTCGGTCTCGTGCCCACTTATAGGTGGCATCTCTGCCCTGATGGCCTGAGGCATCATGGGCCAATCGAGCTAGAAACAACTCTCCCTTGTGTTGCCAATCCAAATCTATCTGTGACTCCTCTATTTTTTTGCAGCCTGGTCTACCTGCTCATTGTTTCGGTGCTTATCGTTAGTCCAACTCTTGGGGACACAGGCATCTACATGACGGACCTTCACAGGTAGCTTCTCTACCTGAGTGATGATGTCTTGCCATTCTTCAGCAGCCCAGGTTGGTTTTCCCCTACACTGCCAATTAGCCTTTTTCCACCTTTCCAGCCAACTCCACAGAGCATTGGCTACCATCCACAAATCAGTGTAGACGTAGAGCTTTGGCCACTTCTCTCTTTCAGCAGTGTCCAGGGCCAACTGGTCAGCTTTGAGTTCAGCAAGTTGCCTTGATCCACCTTCTCCTTCAGTAGCTTCTGCTACTGACCTGTCATGTGGGGCTCCATACGGCTGCTTTCCATTTTTGGTTTGTCCCTACAATGTGACCGTCAATGAAAAGAGTGTAGTGTTTCTTATTGTGGCAGTTGGTGGTATGGGGGAGCTTCTTCAGCCCAGGTCACCTGTTCCTGCTCCTTTTTGTCGGTCAGACCAATATTTTCACCTTCAGGCCAATTTGTAATTACTTCCAAGATCCCAGGGCGATGCAGGTTTCCAGAACGGGTGCGCTGTGTGAAGAGAGCAATCCATTTGCTCCATGTGGCGTCGGTGGCGTGGCAGGTAGAAGGAAACTTTCCTTTGAACATCCACCCCAGAACTGGTAGTCGGGGTGCCAGGAGGAGTTGTGCTTCAGTGCTGATTACCTCTGAGCTGGCTTGGACTCCTTCATAGGCTGCCAGAATGTCCTTTTCTGTTGGGTTGTAGTTGGCTTCAGACCCTCTGTAGCTTTGGCTCCAGAATCCCAGTGGTTGGCCTCGAGTCTCACCAGGCACCTTCTGCCAAAGGCTCCAGGAAAGACCATCGCACTCGGCTGCAGAATAGAGCACGTTCTTCACCTCTGGTCCTGTCCTGACTAGACCAAGGGCTACCGCATGAGCGATCTCCTGCTTGATCTGGGCGAAGGCTTGCTGCTGTTCAGGGCCCCAATGGAAGTTGTTCTTCTTGTAGGTTACCAGGTGGAGAGGGCTCACGATCTGGCTGTACTCAGGAATATGCATCCTCCAAAAGCCTATGGCGCCTAGGAAAGCTTGTGTTTCCTTCTTGCTGGTTGGTGGAGACATCGCCATGATCTTATTAACGACCTCGGTGGGAATCTGACGCCGTCTGTCTTGCCATTTCACTCCCAGGAACTGGATCTCCCGGGCAGGTCCCTTGACTTTACTCTTCTTGATGGTGAAGCCAGCTTCCAGGAGAATCTGGATGATCTTCTCTCCTTTCTCAAATATTCCATTGCCGTGTTCCCCCACACAATGATGTTGTCAATGTACTGCAGATGTTCTGGAGCCTCACCCTTTTCCAGGGCAGTATGGATCAGTCCATGGCAGACGGTAGGATTCTGCTTCCACCCCTGGGGCAATCAGTTCCAGGGGTACTGCACTCCCCTCCAGGTGAAGGCAAACTGAGGCCTGCACTCTGGTGTCAGAGGAATGGAGAAGAATGCATTGGCAATGTCAGTAGTGGAGTACCACTTCGCTGCTTTGGACTCCAGCTCGTACTGAAGTTCTAACATGTCCGGCACAGCAGAGCTCAATGGTGGAGTCACTTCATTCAAGGCACGATAGTCCCCAGTCAATCTCCATTCCCCGTCAGACTTGCGCACAGGCCAGATGGGGCTGTTGAAGGGGGAGTGGGCCTTGCTGACCACCCTTGGCTCTCCAGCTCACAGATCATCTTGTGGATGGGGGTCATGGCATCGTGATCCATCCGATACTGCCAGCGGTGCACTGTCAAGGTGGCAATTGGTACTTGTTGTTCCTCCACCTTCAGGAGTCCAACTGCAATAGGATTCTCTGACAGTCCAGGCAAGGTATTTAATTGCCTAATGCCATCTGCCTCCACAGCAGCAATCCCAAAAGCCCACCTGAGTCCCTTCGGGTCTTTGAAATAGGTGCTCTGGAGGAAGTCTATGCCCAGAATACACAGGGCCTCTGGACCAGTCACAGTAGGATGTTTCTTCCACTCCTTTCTAGTCAGGCTCACCTTGGCTTCCAACATGGTCAACTGCTGCAATCCCCCTGTCACCCCAGCAATAGAAACAGGTTCTGCCCCCACATGTCCCAATGGGATTAATGTGCAATGCGCACCAGTATTGACCAAAGCTTCGTACTCCTGTGGCTCTGATGTGCCAGGCCATCAGAGACACACAGTCCAAAAGACACAATTCTCCCATGCCTCTACCTGGCTAGAGGCAGGGCCCCTCTAGCCCTGGCTATCATTCCCTCCCTGGGTGTACATACTAGAGGTCCCTTCAAGGGGATCCGACATATCATCCTCCCTTCTCTAATACCTGGCAGCTCGGTCACGGGAGGCTGAGGCTACTTTCACTCTAGTGGAACTCCCTCAGTTAGTGTTTCCCTCCTTGAGTTCATGCACCCGTGCTGCCAGGACAGAAGTGGGTTTTCCATCCCACCTTCTCATGTCTTCCCCATGGTCACACAGAAAGAACCACAGCTCATCTCGTGGGGTGCACCCCCTCTCCCTAGCTGGGGGACGTCAGGCTCTGACGTTGGAGCCTGTGACTTGCAATGGTGCCGTATGGGAACTGTTCTTCTTCACCTCCTCCATCACCTCCTCCCTAATCTCCTTTTTGAGGCTCTTGACCACAGCAGAGACATAAGCCTGTATCAGGCCACTGATCATACTCATAATTCCTGAGTTTGCTGGCTACAGAGCCCACTGTCGCTCAGTTGTCCTCGGCATTAATGATTGTGATGAAGGCATGTCCTGGGTTGCAGTGTACTCTATTACCATCCTCATGAGTTGTTGAAACCAGGAGGGGCAGTGTTTCCTTGCTTCCTACCCCCAGACTATCTTTCTGTTAATGGCCCATCAATGCCATGCCGCATGACTCAGAGATAACTCCCTCCTCCAGACCATCTTCTGTTAATGAGCTTAATCAATGCCTGGCCTCATGACTCATCATCCCATTGTAAGATACTCCACCCAGAGGGAGGAACCAAGCATTCTGTCCTGGATATAATCGGAGATTCTGAACACCAGAGGAAACCTTTCCACTGGATTCCCAGAGGACAGGAGCTACATAGCCAGCACTGGACCTTCTGAGGAAGAGTAGGCCCTTTCTACAGGATCACCACTTTAGGAGGACTGCAGCCACCATTTTATCGGACTGCTACCACCACCCTGACTAACAGGGTGTCAGGTTGTATCCTGACTCTGTCAGTTTGAACCAGTGTTTTCTTTTATTTTTTTCCTTTTCTTTAATTTCCCTATTAAATTGTTATTCTGACTTGGTGCCTCCCACTGGTTTGTTTTCAAACTAGTACAAGGTTGGTATATTTGGATGGCCCTAGATTTGCCAGGTTCCACAACATTTGCCCTGTGCACCTGACCTTGTCATTATCATGCTGTCCATCCCTTCCAAAAAATATCTCTAGTACTGCCACTTCTCTCATGTGTTGGATCCCTTCCTCAATGACCTTCCAGGGCATTCTATTATGATAATCCTGCATTCTGCCTCTGTGACCAAACCTCTCTCTTACACTCGTTAAAAGGCGCTCCCAGAGAGAAAGGGGCCCTGGCCCCCTCACAAACACCTGATCCCATGCTGTCCATCCCTTCCAAAAAATATCTCTAGTACTGCCACTTCTCTCATGTGTTGGATCCCTTCCTCAATGACCTTCCAGGGCATTCTATTATGATAATCCTGCATTCTGCCTCTGTGACCAAACCTCTCTCTTACACTCGTTAAAAGGCGCTCCCAGAGAGAAAGGGGCCCTGGCTCCCTCACAAACACCTGATCAATACCCATGTCCTGGGTCAAGGACCCCAAATTCCGGCTTCGCCGCTACCCAGTTGAACGTCTGTACCCATAAGGTCCCAAATCTGAAATAACCAGGTTGCATAATCCTCGCAGACCCATTGTACAATGTCTTTTTGCGGATTACGGAGACTATCATACAACAGGGACTAAGTGATGATTTCAGGCTCTGGCTCTCCCACTGGTTGTGAGGGCCCTGGTATGTCATCATCATTAACTGGGTGTACTGATTTGGCCTTATACTGCTTCCTGTGCACAGGAGCAACTGCTGCTGGCTGTGGCTGCAGCTGCCCTTGTGATTCAGCTGGAACCTGGATGCAGGTTCCACTGCTGCACCATCAGACTCTCCCTCTTTGAGGTAGAGAGAGACTTTCCCACCAGCTGGGGAAGAGTATTCCCTCAGCATCTGGCGTATCTCCTCCAATACCCCCATCCAATCTGGGTGGTTCATTTTTGAGGTGGACTGTGGGACAGTGTCAGGCTGTGGGGCAGCGTCAGGCTGCGGGGTGGCATCCCTAGTCTCTGCGGTAGGTGTCTAGGTGGTTATCCAAGTCAATCTCACCTTATCTCTGAATGCTAAGTAGAATAGGCCTATCAGCAACACCAGCCATTGTATGAGCTTGTTAGCATCTAGAGGAAATTTGAACCCTTCAAAAGCTGGTGGGGTAGGCCCAAAGAAATGGATGAAGGGGTGGGAGAAAACTTCCCCTGGTATTACTTCCTCATAATGGGTACCATTATTAATGAAACCCCAAAAACATACACTTAGTGTGTGATAGCCCTCTATCCATGTACCCACATTCCAGAGGAAGTTAAAAATCCATTAATTCCTCACCTTATTGACCCATTGTGCAAACTGCATATCAGCCACAGTAGCCTTAGTCATAGGATCCTGTTTAGATAAGGAGCTGCAAATGGGAAAAATATAGCCATAACCATGTATCAACTGAACCAGGGTAGGCTAGACCACATGGTGCCACCTAATGAAGTTTCTATACTCAGCACACAAAAATGGGTTATCCAGGAACTGTTATTCCTTTTTCACCCTTTCCTCTCGATGGCCTCAGGCCTCACATTGGGCGCCAAGATCTGTCCTAGTTTAAAGGACAGGTCTCTGCCAAGGGAGGCAGAAACCTCCCTTAGGATGGAAAATGTGACCCCTTTCCCTCCAAGTTATTTTATTAAGGGGCTTTCAGGCAAAGATATGGGAAAAGGAATAACAGTTCTTTACTAGAATATACATATATAACAAGGCAAACAAACAACAACAACGGCAGCAACAACAAACAGACCCAGAACCCGCTGC
>NW_008236442.1:205593-216064 GCF_000691975.1 Corvus brachyrhynchos | reverse complement strand
GGGCTTCCGCGAACAGGTCGGAGACACTCCTTAGGAGGGGGAAGGGGGTCTGGGTCCTGGGTTTTCCTCTGAGGTACCTGAGTAGGTGGTGAGAGTCCTTTGCAGTGAGATTGGCTGTTTGATAAGGTCCCAGTTCAACGACTGCTTCTAGGAGCAAAGCCTCACTCATGGTAGAAGCAGTTGATGGTGGCAAGATGGAGCTCTGTGGTGGCAGTGAATTCTTCCCACAGCAACCACAGACCAGCCATCTTCCCTCCAATCCGACCCCAAGAGCAAACGAGGACCTGAGCCCAGCCCCGCGCTCCCCAGCCAAAAATCACATGATATAGCTGCCCTTCCCAAAAGAAAAGCCCCCAGCTAAGAGGCTGCAGCCAGCTGCATTCCGTCCCCCAACCTTGGCCACTGCTTTTGTCTCTCTTAAGTACAGGTTGTTACTCTTAAGTACAGCTTGTTATCATCTCTTAGGCAACAAATGGGACAAAATTCCCTGAGAGAAAGAAGGAAAAAAAAAAAGGAAAAATCCTAACCTCCAACACCATAGCATTCCCTCTGTTCAATCTATTGCTTCTCTGCCAGAAAATCATCTGCTCCAAGTGTTGCATTTGTAACTTAACAGGACACAAATCAGAAAGGAACTTTTGGTTTTCAGAGTTACGCCCAAAGGTTAATAACTGCAGATTGTACTGCCAAATACTTTTCTCTGTGATGTTACTGTGAGCATGCAAGTAAATTCTGCTTTTCTGACTAGTGGAAAAAATCAGATAACCCCAAGTGAAAATCGTACTATATCTGAAAAGATGCTAATGTGCTAAGAAGCTGGTGAGGCCTTAGATGAGATGAAAAAAGGCCTCTATATCCTAGAGAAATAAAGATTCAGGTGAAGAAGATGAATAAGGTCCTGTGGATAAAATGGAAAGTAAAGATCTTTCTCTTGTTTCCAGTAAAGTGCTGCTAGAGGGTTTCCCAAGAGATTTCTGTTAGTCTATATATTTTAGATTCCTGAAGTTTAATTGTTTCAGGAAAAAAAAAAAAATAAAGAAATAACATAGACCCATGTCACAGCATATCCTTTTGCCTTGGTATCATCTGTCTGAAGACTTTAATGTTGACCAAGATACTGCATCTCATTATTTGTAGTTTAGTTTGGGAGCTAACGGATTCTTTGAGGCTTGTAAGCCTGAGTGAGCTGGACAGGTGAGGGCTGGCAGAGATCAGAGAACAGCTTTCCTATAGTTTGATTTTGAATATCATAAAAGCCCAACTTTGATAACAGATTAGTGCATCATTAGTTAGCGTAATATTGTACAAACTCTGATTAATGCATTTACATTTTATCAGTAAACGTAGCCACATATACACAAAACTCCTTGTACATTAAACAACTGTACTAGTTTGAAAACAAACCAGTGGGAGGTACCAAGTCAGAATAACAATTTAATAGGGAAACAAAAAAAAAAAAAAAAGGCAGAAAAAACTGGTTTAAACTGACAGAGGCAGAGTCCTCCTGAAGTGATGGATGTGGTTCTGTCGAAGCAGTGATCCTGTAGAAAGGGCCTGCTCTTCCTCAGAAGGTCCAGTGGTGGCTGTGTAGCTCCTGTCTTCTGGGAATCCAGTGGAAAGGGTGTCTGTAGTGTTCAGAATCTCTGATTATATCCACAATGGGATGCTTGGTTCCTCCCTCTGGGTGGAGCATCTCACAATGGGATGATGAGTCATGAGGCCAGGCATTGATTAAGCTCATTAACAGAAGATGGTCCGGAGGAGGGAGTTATCTCTGAGTCATGCAGCATGGCATTGATGGGCCATTTACAGAAAGATAGTCTGGGGGGAGGAGGCAAGGAAACACTGCCCCTCCTGGTTTCAACAACTCATGAGGATGGTAATAGAATACACCGCAACCCAGGCCAACAACACTGACATGAACATGGTTATGTATGTGTATGTGCCTTTCCTTTGGTGCATAAAGAGTAATTTTTATTGTGTTTAACTCCAACAGCCACATTTTTATTAGCTGGTTATAAATTTCCTTAGCACGGGACTTCTCAATTATTATTAATTGTTGTAATCCTCAAAGAAACAAGCCCATTAGGCTCGAGTGCTGTCTCGTTACCCCTGTACATGGATCGATGCTGGGGAATGACTCAGCAGAACTCAGGCAGGTACAGGCAGCCCTGGCTTCCCCTCCATGGTCAAGCCAACAACCAAAAGGTAAAAGGGTAACAGAAGGTTTCCTCCAGGGCTGCATCCAAACCCCAAAACACATGCATGGTGGGGTCTTCCTCTTCTGTTTCCCAGGCAGCTGTTTCACACATCTTGAATTGTGTGTGAACATTTGATGTGGAGAGGTTGTGCTAAGTGAGAGCTGGGCTGCAGCCCAGTTTCCTGCCCTGCTGGGGACTGCCCTGGTGCAAAAGGGAGAGGGCATTTGTCTCTCCTTGTGTACACAGTAGCTCTTGGGTGCAGATTGGAAGTTACCCTTGCTTGGGCATCGTAAGATTACAGGTCGCTGACTGCCCTGCTTTTTATCTCAAAGATGATAATTTTCAGAAAGTGTCTAATAAGCAAGAAACACTCTTGAATTTTTGGAATTAGGTTTAGGTGATTTAATGTAATTCTCGCCTTTCAACTATTGGCTTCAACTTTGCCTGTCATTCTTTCAAGTTGTTCCTTGCATGTTCTAGTACAGAAAACATTAAAAGTAACCTTTTCTTAATGTTACAAGATATCAGGAGAGTTGTCTGCCTGAATAATGGAAGTGTTTAATTTCAAGAGGGGGGCAAATTATCATCTGGCTAATACAAAGGAAAGGAATTATGTCTGGAGGCAAGGTCCCTGGACTGGGACTCAGGGACTGTGTTCCCAGCTCAACTTCGTGAACTTCTTTCTACTATTTTATCTTTTAAGCTTTCTATATCTCATTTACTTAGGCTTCAAGTTCTTTAGGGTTGAGGCTTTACCATGTACCATGAAACTATGAGGTCCTGATTTTCACTTGCAATGTCTGGGTACTCTAATAATTGAAAGGAAAAAAAAAAGCTCACATCATTGGCTTAGTGTAGGAAACAGGCAAGTCACAGGGCCTATGATGCAGGGTCACTCCTAAAATCACTCTGTTCATCATCTCAGCCTTTTATCACTGTCTGAAGTTGGTTCTTTATATGTTTCTGCACCAGTAAAGTGTATGTTGAAGTTCTCATCTCCCTCCTAGGGGTGCTATTAGGTTTAACACATTAACTTTTATATTAACTTTTATATGCCTGGATGAAAGTAGCTATAGATATACAGTAATGCTCTGCATTAATGGCAAGGCTTATGCACTATGGAGAGGGAAGGGGGGCCTTGCATATGAGATACAGCCCCTCTGAGGGCAGCACAAACCAAAGGGTATCTCAATCCAGGGATCTGATGCTGGGCAAAGCTTGTATTCCTGGAGTTGAATGAGACAGGAACATGCTGGGGAGCAAGGCACACCATGGTGGGGACTGTGGTGGCACTCAGAGCTGGAAACACCCCATGACTGTCCTTCCAAAGCACAGAGCACAATCAAACAGCTCCCGAACTTCTGCAGCAAGAAATTGATCTAAATCTCTAAAGAGATTTAATTGCTCCAATTTTGGAACTGGGTAATTGTAGCTGGTCAAAGTATTTCAGCACTGCAGTAATAATTAACCATGTAGTGCACTGATTCTCCTGACAGCCCGGATGTTGGGCTCTGCAAAACTAATTTCCTTCTTCTCTATTAATATGCATTTACAGCAAAATCTATGCCACTGACCGTATGATCATCTTGATCATTTGGTTATAGGAAAAGATGCAAGTCAGAATGCCAGAGGTTAAATGAATCTAACTGCACAGCAAAAAAATACCAGTTGGTCTGGGAACTAATTTTAGTTCCCTCTGAGGAAGAAAAACCTACATTGCATCAGATGATTTTTAAATGCCAAGATCATCTATTTAGAAAACTCATTAAAAAGATTTTGTATATCTGAGATCCTAGTCTGTTCAGGTAAGCCTTTTTTCTCATAAAACCCACAGAAAATAGATACGAAATATATGATATGAATTTGTTCAAACTTCAGATTTCTAAAAATACTTGAGAGCACTATGTAACTACAAGTCCCTCTGAAAAAATTCCTAGTGTAAAATAAGAGTCCAGTTCCTTGAGGATTGAAAGATGATGCAATAATCTTGGGTAGATGTGGAGCTAGGATGTTTTTGAGTAACATGGCTTTGAGAGAACATAAAGAAAGAAAGGCAGATTTCATGAAGCTGCTTGGCTGTTTGAGACAAATCCTGCAGACACACAACATTTAAAAGATGCTTTTGGGTTTTGCTGTGGTGGACCTGGACCCATAGTTGAGTTCAATTAGATTAAATACCTGGGATCATCCAAGCCATTGTGAGGCACCTGACAAGTGTGTGTGGCCTGTGTGCCTCCAGGAAGCATTTGGAAAGAAAGATCAAGCTGGGCACTTTTCTGCCAATGGGATTCATTCATTCAGCAGTGTCATAGGTGTTTCATAAGAGAAAGAGACTGCTCTGAAGAAGGGGGCATATTAGAAAAGCCAGAGTTTTAGCTGACCTTAGGGGTTTGTGTCTTTCATGATTTTATACTTTCCTTTATTTTGTTTCAATTCATGTGAGTCAACCTGCATAGGAAAAAACCCTCCACAAAAAAAACTTTTACAGCAGTTATTAGGTGTTGGGGTGGCTCAGCCTACTCTTGGGCTGAGACCATCAAATGTCAGTCAAACCAGGGCCATCCACTGGGTGGATTTCCCTGCCCAGGACAGTGGGTTGGAAGGCGGACCAGAGGAGATCATTGAGGTCTAGGTTACCTCCCCCTGGGTGGCTCCCAATCCCAAGTTACCTCCCCGTGTTCCAGAAAGTTCTCCCTTTCTTAGTTGTTAATTGGTTCCCTGTTGTGACTCCCGCCTCCCTGTTTTCCCCATTGGTTCTGGAAAATTGTATCCTCCCCTCTGCCTGTATCCCATTGGTTGTTTCCCCTTTCCCCACCTTGCTCCGCCCCCCCCTAAAAGGTTGTGTCCTGTGCTTTTTGGGGCCCTTTCTGGTCCCTGGACCCTCTGGCAAATAAACCTGCTGGAACCCACACCAGAGGCCCCTCTCACCTTCTTTGCTTCTGGGCCGATGCAGGCCAATCCACTGGCCACCCGACGTGTTTCCTCTGAGGAGGAGCCAGCGCACGCATCCATCTCGCGCCCATTCCACTGAGCCGTCCAGCGAGGACGCTGTGGAGGCCAACGCTGCGTCCCCTCTGCCCGAGGGCACGCCAGGGCTTGTGATAACAAGCCCCTGATTGCATTAATTAGGTCTTCTGCATCCTTTAGAAACCCTTCAACAGCAGAACTGGGCCAATCCCAACCTTTTTGTTATTTTTTTGTCTCTAGAAGTTTGTAATGAAAAGGGCAGTTGTTCTTATTTCAGCAAATAACCCAGACCCACACTGAAACACTTAGAGAAAGAGCAGGTCCTGCATCCTGGGGAAGTGACACTTCTGATGGAGAGTCACCTGAGGCTGCTCATCATTGTAGGCTGTTCTCCTTTGGCAGATCTGTCAATTAAAGATGGCATTCACACTCTATTATTGCCATTAGCAGGCACATAATATTAAAGAAATTTTGTTTTGTATATGCAGTTGTCCAGAACTCAAAATATTATGAAATACAACAATGAAATAAAAGCTACAGAGTTAAAACATTCTTGAAAAGGCTATGTAATGCAAATATATATCCAGAGATTTTGCACAAGTTCCATCCCAGCATTGCATACTGCATTTCTGCTTGCAAAAGAACTATTAATTTGGAAAAAGAGAACAGGAAATATCACTATATTCAGAGAATTGTTCTGCTGAGGAAAAATAACTTAATTAAAGTGAATTGACTAATTTGAAAATGTCTGAAGCTACCTCTGGACAATATTAAGGTGAAGGACAAAATGTATAGTTTAGAGGAAACATGGAAAATGATATCTTCTCTGATGATTGGCTAAAACTATTTGATGTGAAACGTCTCTTAATGAAATTCTTCCCCAAAATAATGATGACAAGGTGCTTCAGGAAATATTTAAGTCTAATTTAGATTTATTGCTGGTGTTCTAGGTTAATGAAAAGCATTCCATAGGGAGCTGCACATTGCCTGCTGTGTTTTTTCTTACTATAAATCTCATGACATAAACCATAAGAATATTAAAAAAATTATGCTACAGGATCATAATGCACTTACAAGCAGGTGGCACAGGGTTGGCACAGAACAACCTGGCTACCTGCTCCATCACTTCTCTCTGATGTCTGTGACATTAGCAGCTGGAAAAAATACAATTATTTGTGAAGCATTATCTGTGTTCTTTGTTTAAGAAAGGAAAAAAATAGTGAAACATCCCAGTTAAGGTGCTGAAGCACCAGAGAGCCATTTACCACCCTCTTTCCTAGTGGAGACTTCTTTGCTTGAAATACAGCACACTGCATTAAGTCTGTGCACTTTTCAAAGAACACCTCCAAAGATATCTGTAATGCAAAGGTATCTACATGCATTGATATGGTAATCAAATGTAAATGTCATAGTAGGTTACTTGAGATTATGTATTTTACAACACAATTACATTCCCATTAAATTAATACAGGAATCTTGTATTAGCAAGGCACACTTGCTGGCAAATATCTACTTAATGGTTGTCTGTGACAATGCAGAAAAATAAAAATTTTGACTGATGTTGAAATACATGCCTTCATTGCAATAGACAAACCATACCTGATTCAGTTCTCATTGGTCTGTGGGTTTATTTTTCCTTATCCAGTTGCTGTGTTCACAACCTGGGTACCTGATACAGTGACCTGTATTTCAGGATGTGCTTGGAAAAAACCCCAACCAACCCCCAAACATAGTTACTGTGAGAATGGATAAGTTTTCATGACCAAGGGGGGAATGTTCAAATGATTTATGTGTCTAATACTAGCCCTCTTTATCTTCAGTACACGCCTCTAAGTTCCAAACTTAAGTAGTTTCCTGACTTAGGAATTTGTGTTGCAAATTTAAAGGTGGCACAACTGATTGTCCTGTTTACAGCCTTGAGTCTACCTCTTGGCATGTTACAAGGTCCCCACATTAATGATTTGTTCCTTTCAGTTGATGGTGTAGAGCTCTGAGTATTTGGCAGTGAACACACCACCTGTACTGGATTAGTTTGATACCAAGAGCTGGAATCCTTTTTTACTTTTTTCTTGCGGCAGCAATGGAAATTCCTACTTTCAGCTTCCTGACTTACCAGGAAAGATGGAGAAAACCCTGTATCCTGGTAAAAACTTCAGAATGAATTAGCATTCTAAAGAATTCTACCCAGAAGCTGTGTCCTCTTCCCAGAACTCTCCAGGAAAAATTGGTTATTTGTTTAAGCTGGACTCTTTGATACATTGGGAGACACTGTCACTGTCTAACCTGAAATGATTCTATAAGAAATGCTGGAAGCTGTCATCTTCTTCCAGTGACTGAAAAGAGGCTGCTGAAGGTCATGGAGGCCACTGCAAAATAAAAAGTGTGATGGAAAGTTGGACCCATTTCCTTGGCTGTGGTAGCTCACAATAACTTTCAAAAAGTCAATACTGCTACACTTAATTACTCGGAGTAAAAAATTTTGGTCCATATTTTCATCAGCCGTTTGGAGTAATAGAATCTTTGTTGCCCACAGCACAGCCTTCGTGGTGGCATGGACCAGAATTAACTCTGGCTATGGAACCAGCCCAGATCGATGGCTGAAGTAAAAAGCCTTGTTAGTTGCAAAGACAGATTTGCATTAAGGATGCACAAATCATAGGCTGAGACAGAAGAGACTTTCCTGTAGCTATTGTCAAAGGCAATGAAATAAAGTATTTGTGTAGATTCAGTTCTCATCAAAGATATTAATGCATGCAAAATCTTTCTGGATTCCTTTCTACAGCCACAAACCTGAGCTCAATCCTTAATCTCATGATTTGACCTCAAACTTAAAAAAAAATCTAGTCCTGTAGCTTTTGCAGCTGTCTGCAACATAATTCATAGTGGAAAATTCATTTCGTCTTGATTTATTGAGGGTGCTCACTTAAATCTTCTGTAGCACGATAGATTGCATCTCAGTAAAAGGGGCCAAACCAAATGGTATTTGGATGAAGTATAAAGCTTCAGACCCTGACCTGAGCAAATTCCTAAGACTCAATGACTTCATCATCCAGCCATTGCTAAATTAAAGATGAAGAGCGTAGGAAGTTGTGCATAGCAGATGCAAATGTGTTTTATATAGAATATGCTAACTTTGACTATTTTTTGGTATTGTTTGCACACCCAAGGAACGTAAGATGAATTTGTACAGATTCTCTGTGGGTGTAGGAAATGCACACTGATCTAATAAAAGAAACTACATACATGAAAATTTAGTTTTCTTGGAATTTAACCAAATTAATCTATGTGAAGTAGACAGTATTTTCACATATATATATATACACATATATATAATTTTTTCTTCCAAGTACAAAAAAAAATAATACATCCTCATCATGAGTACGTTTTAAGAGATCCATTATATGAGTTAAATAGTAGAAAAATGCATAGATTACATGAAAAATTATGTGGTGATGTTCTCGTAGGATAAAGACTGAAAGTTTGTAAAGCCCAAGCTGAATACATTTACATATTAAAAAAAAAGTTTTAATGTCTGTTCTGGAACTGAAAAGAATTGGAAAAAAATCTCCTGTATGTTGAGAAAGAGGTGAAACAAGCAAACTTGAAAGCTGCCTCATACAGCAAGTAACACTGTCTGTGATCTGCATTTTAAGAGCATCTTCAGAAAGAACCAAGTCAAAACAAGGATTATCAATACAAAAGTATCATCAGAAGGATAGAATTTTATGGGCCTTCTTCCATGCTTAGACAAAGAGAAATAAATGTGCAAGTAGGAGGCTGAGAGAGGATTATGACATTACGTGGAATGATTATGCTTTTATTTCCACAGGTAATCAAATGGAGAAATAATCGAGTCAAACTCATTATATCCTTGCTTCTTTTTGCCCTTTGTTTGTCACTCCAATGAGGAAATTTCAAATTTACAAGTGAAGAAAAATAACAGTTCACAAGATATTCCTCCATCCGGTGTCAGAACTGCCAATCTGTGCTTATTTGTGTATGGATTGTGAACAACCTGAACACAGACCATGAGCATGGTCTAGATTTGTGAACAGACACAAAGGGCGTCCACTCAAAGAAATGAGAACATATAAAGAATGGCTGCTACAAGGGTAAAACATACGTGCAAATGGTCATTCATGAAAAGCAACATTCAGTGGTGAAATAGCATTGTAGTTACTGTGGCAGTGAATGGCACAGCTCTCACCCTTCTTTACATACTGCTTTTAACCCAATCTTATTTCAAGTGTCATGGTCCAAAAAGCCCTGACCAACTGTTCCAGGGTGACACTGCGATGCCTGGGACATCTTTTCCACTTTTATTTTTTGATGTATATGTGTTAAATCATTCTTAACTCTTGCTACCAAAGAGTTGGTATTTTTTTGTATTTCTGTATGAAGGCCTAGCCCTCCATTTTTTATACAAGCACATACACTTTCATTCATTGTATTTGACCCAAACATTCTATTTTTATTTAACACTTTATGTATAAAATTTACTGTATCAAGATATTATAAGTCAATAGAAGAAGCATTTACATTATAATGAGCATGCAGCTATTTCAACCTGATTGACCTTGTTACAGCTTGTCATTCAATTTCTTAATTAAAAAGATGCAATTTTGTTTCTATAGAGCACCCAAGGAAGATGAAATTCTGAGCCAGAAATAAACCAAAACACTTCTGAAACTTACAAAGAAATGTCTTATCATACTCCAAAGAGAAAGGTCATTGATTTACTGCCTCTGACAAATTATAATTAATTTGGAAAACAGAATGTTTCTTACCCTCATTAATATTTTTCTTTACTATAGGGATAGAGGTCTGAGACTTGGACAAAACAAGAAAGGTCATAAATAGAGCATCATTCTGTCACTCTTGAGAATCTACTGAAGTCCTCAGAGAGGCAAGTTATTTAAGAATGTGCTTAAATGGCCCTTGTCAGTAAAGAACATCAGCGCATTCTTTTCTTTGCTTGGAGATTTAGGTATCTTTTAACTGTACTTGGTTGAACTGAGGAATCATTCTAAACTCAGAGATAGAGCACAATTTGTACAATAAGAAAGGGAAATATAAGTACAAATACAAATTCCAACTTCCTCATAAAAAGGAGTCTTAGCATTATTTCTTGACTTCATTTATCAGGAATGAAAAAAGATTTTATACAAGAATACTGCTTTGACAGTGGTGCTTTGCAGTAAGGATTGCTCCTTGAGTTTCCTTTCCAGAGTCTGATACCTATGAAGAGCCCACTGCTGTGGGGGTAAGTTCTGAAAAGCAGCTGTCAGGGCTCCTATCGAAAT
>NW_008236442.1:178421-205497 GCF_000691975.1 Corvus brachyrhynchos | reverse complement strand
GTGTTACAGATGTTGTGACCAGTTAAATTGTTAAGGTTCTATTACTTTCTACATAATTTCATAATCATTTTACAAACATTAGTGCAAGACATTAAATCAAGCATTGCACTTGAAATTTAAAAATAAACTCAGGACTGTAAATATTTATATGTGTTAATAATGATGTCACCAACCCAAACTACGCACAAGCAAGTGTAACATCACATGGGGTATGAAATTCCAGACCTTAGTGAAAGCCCTCAGAAAGCGATGGCAGTAAGTCTGTCTGCTGACATCAGCCAGCTTGCCAAACACCAAACCAAATGTGGGTCATTCTGAAAGCTGGTTTTGTCTGGTTTCTCCTGGAAAACTGCATTGTGGCACTTTTAATTTTCCCCCAAAAGTCAATTAAAAAATGAATGCAGGAGGAAGGACTTTTTTGCTGAGAGAAGTATCCTCTTGATCTTAGATGATTATAGATTTAATGACTCATCTCATTAGCCGACACTGCTCTGAATGGTTTTAGTTAAGAAACTATCAATCACTGCTGGAAATTCAACTTCAAGTATTTGTCTGCAAACAGTTAACAGCCAAGATGGATGACAGGAGATGGAGAGGAAGGACGTGGCAGGAGGTGCCATGGTTTTGTAGAGCTTGTTGTCTGCAACCAGATGTCCATTGCCCAGCCCATTCCACAGGCTCTCCTCAGTGGTTTCCTGCAGAGCACAAACTGAAGAAGGGACCTTTGCCTTGGGGCTGCACCTACAAAGCTGTGAACTCTCCAACATCGAGCGTTTAGTTCCAGCAAAGGGATACCTTGTCATTCACTGTCACTGAATGACACTGAGTGACATCCAATTCATCCTTGCCACTAGATGACAGCACAGCAACACACATCTAGGAAGGAACCAGTATTTTGATACGGGTTAAGAATTCCTGGAGAAACAGGTTTCAGGAATTTTAGGACTAGCCCCATGGAGACAAGAGATGACATAAAATTTCTGTGTCTTTGGACTTCCCCATCCAACATGAATGATGAGAAGGAACTTGCATGATGTCTGTGTTGCTGAGCAGGACAAAAGCGTCACGTGCACTGGAATGTTCCGCAGCTGGATAGCTTCCTGGTGTTTGTACAGTAAAGCAGAAAGTATGAGAACATCGGGGCCAGTAACCCTCAATGCCAAAACATAGACCTGGCTACTAAATCCAAATGTCTAAGGAAGGTATTTGGTACAAGAAGGAATTAGGATCCTTTTGATATCAGATGACTTCTGATGTTTTCATTTAACAGGTCTTTTCCCAGTGCTGATCTGGAAACTTCAAGGATAGAGTAGACCTTTACATATTGAAAGACTAGAGAAGGCTGGTACTGATGGATGCTTTGGGCTGGAAAGCACCTATAATTCTGCCATTATTTCATGCATATTTCTTGACAAACTCAGGATTTCTGGTAAAATACTTAACTTTTGTCCGATGTTCTAATGAGAAATTAAAGACAATTAAGGGAAAAATCCTATGAGTTCAATTTCAGGAACATTATTTCTGGAGAGTTGATGCAAACAAGAATCTTTCTTTCTTCTCTTTTTCTCTACTCCAAGTTATACTATTCTTCCAAAAAGAGAGAGAAGAGGGCTACTACACAAACAGGTCTCTGCTCCAAACTTCTATAATCCAGTCCAGTCCCTGTGCTCAGTGCAGGGAGGTGGAATACATGATACATTGGCATCCTCTTTAATCCTTAAGCTTTCTTTCTTAAGTCATTGTAGTCCTTGAGCTTGAATTAATACAATATTTAGTTATATTAATTCTTCACACCCAAAGAAGGAAGGTCTAGGAGTAGGTCAATATTCCTGTGCCACAAGACAGGGCTCTATACCAGACTCTAAGGAGAAGGGTCTTTTATGGTAGAATAATCTAGAAGTTCCTTCAAATGAATTCTTGGACTGGTCTCCCATATTTGTGCAAGCAGTCTACCTTCAGGATATTCTGAGATCAATCCCAGTCTCTTTCCTCTCCTCTGCCCTTTTCCAGAAATTTTCTGAACATCAGACTTTTTTTTGCTTGTCAAAAAATGTGGTTCATTCCTGTGAAAACTTTGGCTTTTGAAAACCCTGCTTTTCCAAGAAACAGTCTTGTTTCCAAATTTTTTCCAACCAACAGATGGGGAGAAGGTTTATTGTTTTCTGTGTGGCAAAAAAAAAAAACAAACAAACCAAAAAGAGGAAAAACTGTGGATTTAATTTCCGTACAACATTTTAAACCCCCGCCCCAAAATAAAACCAAAAAACCAACCTGTCCTGCTTATCTGTCCTTTCTTAAAGGCAGACATGTCTAGTCCTGAATTATTAGAGTGCTTTCCTCATGTTTGGTCAGTCCCTGATAATTAGTGCTACTGCACATGTGTAGGTATTCACCACATACAGGTGGTGACACAACAGGACTGCAATATATTAGCATTTTGTGACTAATTCTTTAACATGTTTACAATTTTCCTCATAATTCTGCTTTCTTTCAAAAGGTAAGGAGAAATTACAACCCACTGAGAAAAGGAGGAGAGAATAGTTGTGTGTGGGCAGAGAATAAGTGTATTCCAGGATTTTGTGACTTTTTCTTTCATCTCTTTCTATTTGATAATAAAGCTGGCTGATACCATACAGGGCGTACTTTCCCATTGGCAAAAAATGTGTAGGAGAAAAAACCCCAAGCATGCCATTAATTGCTTATAAATATATGCTCTCAACACTAGCAATCAGCCTTCAGGATTTCTAACCTCTAAGTTCTGTTCAATTCCTTCATTTGAATAAAATTACCAACTTGTATCTTTTCTAGCATGATTAAACACATCACTTGCAGGCAGGTTATGATTAAATAGGAAAGATTTGCATTTGTTGAAATACACAGTCTGTGTGTCTCTCTGTAGGTGTGTCTGTGCATATCCATGTCCCAGTATCAACTTCCACATGTCTGGATACACACATGAATGTGTGTGACCATGTCTGCATGTAAATAGGGGAATGAGGAGCAGGAAAGAGAAACCAAAGCTAAGTTACATGGAACGATCTAGATGTTCAGGCCAGATTCTTCAATCTTCTGCACCCAGTAGCATCCAATGTGACATTCATAAGAATGCAGTACTGGATTTCGCAGGGAAATTCAAGATACAAGATGCTGAGCCTTTCTCACTCTTCCAATCACATAGCTTGAGGAGGTCAGCTGGAGGCTACTTCTTTCCTAGAAAACCTGTGTTTTAGAAGCAAGTAGGAATAAAAAAGAAACTCTCTCAGCTTGCTGAAAGCTTTTTCTTTAGACAGTCATGTCCCACATACATATGGTTGCACCTGCAAACACTATAGGAATATTTGTGCAGGCCTGCTGAAAAGCTGGCCATAAAAGTAATTTTCCCCAAAGTCATGGCTATAAAAAGAAATTCCTTACCAAAATGTTACATGCTTTAAAATCTCTTCTTATTTCCCTTATTATTTACTGTCATTCTGCCCCCACCCCACCCTACAGAGTACCAAGTCTGTGCTTGAGAGACACAAACATTCTCTCATGTTATGATCTGATGCTCTAATGTGTTCTGATACTGCAATAATAAATGAGAAAATTAGTGCCAGTAGTACAACATATCAGTACACAATAGGAAAAACCACATGAGGCATGTGGTGAATGCTCAGTGGTAATTGGGAATAAGGTGGGTACTTCTGCTGATCATGTGCCTGCCTATGGCAACTGAGTCTGAACTTCATTTTTCCATCACTTGGCTGGTTTAACACTGATATAACACCACAGTGGAATTAAGACCAACTGACACTGGTAAAAACGAGGGCAAAGTGAAGTCTCCTCTAACTAAATATCATGCAGTTGATCTTCTTTTCCTCACAGTCTCTAGCTTTTCTCTGCCTGTGGCCAATTAAGTAGGAGGCTTCTTGTCCTTCTATGTCAGGACATTTAATTTGTTGTTGCTGTTCATCTTGCAGTTACAGCTGTCAATCAGCTTTAAGGGCTGCACTGTCAGTTGTGGTCCCAGAGGGCCAAAATGCAGAGAAAGGCCATGTTACCACTTGCACTTCTGTCATGAGAATCAGGAGTTTATCATGTTAATAAGATTATGGTAAGAAGAATGCTATCTAAGCATGACAAATTTAAATGTCTTAGAATCCACACTGTTGGATAGTACAGCTTTTGTCTTCATTCATAGACTTGCATTACAGCACTGCTGAGAGACTCTACTGTGCTCTTCAGCAGAGACACTTGCAATGTAAATAGAAGGACAGAAAAAAGAGAGCAAAAAGCAGAATCTTCATTCAAGTCAGACTTTCTGGGTCTCCATGAGATTAAATGATCTGTCCAAGGCTGCACAAATAGTATGTGGCAGTGACAATTTTCTGTATTTCATAGTCATTTGTAAACCTCTGTGCTACACAGCCAACAAGTTTTCAAGTTGCCTTTTGATCTGTATTTCATACTGAAATCTATTGCCTCGAAATAAAGTCATGATTACTCAACTCTGGGGAAGTTTGATGCCTTTTACACTAGTTACCACACCTGGGAAATACTGAGCAGTTTTATTTTCTGGTTCATCTCCTTCACAGTTCTGCCCACCTGTACTGCAGCACAGTGGTGGGACACCAATTTACCCCTCATGCATTCTCCCTGGCTTTGCAACCTATTGCAACCTATTTGCAAATGGGATTCTGTCTTTTGTCTTCTGTCATTTGTGGTTCTCTTACTACTCAACAGGAATCAATGATCCTTTGTAGCAAAAAAAAAAATTAACCTCGACTGATAAAGTTAAGGGCTAAGAGTTGTTTTGAAAATTCATTTGGTAGCCACAAAGTAAAAAGATTTCAGAAAAGTCGTGTATGCTGTAACACTGCTGATTTCAGGAAAATTGTGTCAAGCAAATTTGACCCATTCACTTCTCCCTTATGTAAGGGGTAAGGGATACTCAAAATTGACAAAGTCAGAAAGGACTAAAACAATCACAGATAATTCAGATAAAAGGAGCTTAACTGTACAGTTGGCTAGGAAGGAGAAATGACTATAGTTGGACAAGAAAAATCCATAATTATTTTGGTACTTGCACGGACTGCACTTAGAATGTTTGGGAATGGCATCCATAAGGTGCTAAAATTCTCTAATAAGCCGAATGTGTATTTGGGTATGTTGGAAAATCAGTTGAAAAGACTAAGAAAAGGTGGTTACACATATGGGGCAATGCTAGCATGACAGATGGTATTTGTTTTATTTATGTCTTCACAACTGTGTTTATGTTCTTTCAAGAAGCCTATCTGGGTGGAGTCTTGCAGAGAGGTTGTACAGGCTCCTTCCTCAGGGAAGCTGTTAAGTGTGTTGAGACAGAAACAATTCCAGGCTTCATGGGGCCAGCAAAAAAGATACAGAATGAAGATGATGGCTGGAAGCTCGTGCAAAGACACTGCAGAAGTGAGGAGGATGAAGCCAGGCAAATCTCACAAGAGATGTTCCCTTCCAAGGAACAAGAGAACAGAATTTGCTCAGTGACTTAGGAAGTCATTGAGTTAACTGGGAGCAAAACCACCTACAAGGGACGTGAGGCAGCTACGTACAAAACATTGTAATGCAGTTCTGTCTTCCCCACCTGTTTAAAATAGTATTTAATTAAAAAGTTTAATTTCTAGTTTTCCTTCAAGTAAATGTTGGCTTTTCTGAATTTAAAACCATTCTGTCTGCACTGGGTGGAAGGTCTAGGCACATCAAGTGTAGTGCTTCGTTGACTCACTGTCCTGGCAACAGTCAAAATACAAAAAGCGTTAAGACAACCTAATTTATTGCCAACACCTATTAAATATTTTCTGACTTCTTGGGAAATCCTCAGTGATAATGAATCCTTGAATTACAATTTTGGTCTTTAAACCTTTCTTTCAAGAACAACAAATATATTTAGGAAAATATCTACAGTAAGTAATATGCTTCAGGAAAAGACACACTCTCCTAACAGAAGTTTGGTTTTTTGCCAGATGTTGAGCTTTGGCTCAACTGAATTTTCTCTTAGAACATACTTCCATCTCCAGGTAAGTCTCTGAGCACATCACTAAGATATTGCTTTTTCTTTTCAGTTCTTCAGATAACTGCTTCAGGTGCTTTCTGGCTACTGTAAAATAGAACTCCTCTGTGGTGAAAAGATTTTGGTTTTACTTTTCAAGACATTCCCAGGAGAATGGGATCATTCAGCTGTCAGCTCCTATTAGGTAAACAGCACATCTTGGACCTTCGTGCAGAAGCCTCTCATTGCTACCACTGCATATAGGATAATGCAAGCAATTCATACTTTCCATTTATGTTAATAGTGACTTATTAAAAATTCATCTGAACAATTGAAGCTGGTAGAATCCCCCTGAACACTATATAATTAATAAGTCTTCCACAAAGGTGACCTAGGCTCAGTATGCAATATGTATTTTTTTGGCTTAGCATGGGAGTTTCTTGTTCCCTACTAGAGGAAATAACTAGTGTCCCTATGCCAGTGCCAGGGAATAACTAGGTATTTTCCAAAGCTACATTACTGAATAAGACACTGCCAAATGTAACTGATGGTAAGTGCCAAGGAAAGAAAAAATTATTTCTTAATCTCCATTCTCTTCTGACACTTTCCCCCCTCAGAACATTGCAGATGTTGGGGGCTGGCTCTCTGCTTCAGATCCCTCTGCACAAAATAAAGTGAGAAGAAGCAATGGTGTTGCCACTGCCTTCTATCTGGTGATTGAGGGTTAGAGCAGAAAGAATATGAAAAATACAGACTCAAATCTCATTTTATCTTCAGCAGATTTTAAAACACATCTTCATCCTTCTGTTTTCCTGCAGCCTGGTTGATTTTGAGAGTTGATCTCCGTTTTGACTGTTATAATTTCTATTTAAGTAGTATACTTAATTCAAAAATATAAAGTCATTGGAGAAAGAGTCCAAGACTCTTCATTTCCCAAGTGAAAAGACAGATTTTATTTGCAGTGACTTTTTTTATCTCTCTCTAAATACAAATATATTGAATGTTCAATTAATAATCTTTTTTTCATGCAGTGTGCTAGGAGTTCAAGAGATGAGTATTCTCTCTTAGAATAATCAATAATTGGGTTTTGAGGACAACATGATGGAATTTGCAGGGTCAAGTCACTCAATATGGATCTGTCACATCTCCAATTTGTATATTCAAACATTTCAGCAAAATAGAGATAAACTCTGAACTCTTCACCGGCAAAAGGCTTTTGTGATCGTGATCAATGACTTCTTGGTTGTTTATGATCATGATCAATTGCTGGTGGACAAGTTTTACAGTTATAGACTCCAAGTGGTAACTGAAGAGTGAATCTGAGGATTAGATGTGGTGTGTCTACACTCTCTCTCAGTCACCTCTAAAGAGGTGCCTAAGGCCAGTGTAAGCACTTTAGAAGATCTTGCTCTTACTGAATTGTTCTTGGGTGAAAAATTAGGTCTGTAAAAAAAGTGTAATTCTGTGCTTTTCCTAAACCATGTATGAATAAAAGCAATAATTCCACTTGTACAAGCTGACAAAAGAGGGACACCTTCATTTAAATTCTATAAAATGGGAGTTATAAATTATATAACTTTTTAATATATTATAATTATAACAATACTTTAAAAATGCAGTAATTTTAATGAGCAATGAAGTCTGAAGTTGTTAAAACTATACAAAACAATACTGACTTTTACAGCTGTGAAAGTTAAATTATTTGTGGAAGTGGGATTCTAAAGTATTGATCAGCAAATCCAGTCCTCCAGTGTGTTACCTTTTTTCATTCCATGAAACTTAAGTGTCCATAGTCCTTTCACAGTGATTTAAAAAATGAACATGGAACTCTTCATTTCCCAAGTGAAAAGACAGATTTTATTTGCAGTGACTTTTTTTATCTCTCTCTAAATACAAATATATTGAATGTTCAATTAATAATCTTTTTTTCATGCAGTGTGCTAGGAGTTCAAGAGATGAGTATTCTCTCTTAGAATAATCAATAATTGGGTTTTGAGGACAACATGATGGAATTTGCAGGGTCAAGTCACTCAATATGGATCTGTCACATCTCCAATTTGTATATTCAAACATTTCAGCAAAATAGAGATAAACTCTGAACTCTTCACCGGCAAAAGGCTTTTGTGATCGTGATCAATGACTTCTTGGTTGTTTATGATCATGATCAATTGCTGGTGGACAAGTTTTACAGTTATAGACTCCAAGTGGTAACTGAAGAGTGAATCTGAGGATTAGATGTGGTGTGTCTACACTCTCTCTCAGTCACCTCTAAAGAGGTGCCTAAGGCCAGTGTAAGCACTTTAGAAGATCTTGCTCTTACTGAATTGTTCTTGGGTGAAAAATTAGGTCTGTGAAAAAAGTGTAATTCTGTGCTTTTCCTAAACCATGTATGAATAAAAGCAATAATTCCACTTGTACAAGCTGACAAAAGAGGGACACCTTCATTTAAATTCTATAAAATGGGAGTTATAAATTATATAACTTTTTAATATATTATAATTATAACAATACTTTAAAAATGCAGTAATTTTAATGAGCAATGAAGTCTGAAGTTGTTAAAACTATACAAAACAATACTGACTTTTACAGCTGTGAAAGTTAAATTATTTGTGGAAGTGGGATTCTAAAGTATTGATCAGCAAATCGTCCTCCAGTGTGTTACCTTTCTTCATTCCATGAAACTTAAGTGTCCATAGTCCTTTCACAGTGATTTAAAAAATGAACATGGAAATGTATTCCCCCTTCAAAGAGGCTTCAGTTACTAATTCTGTTGGTCTGATAGAGCAAGGATGGTGAAGTAACTCAGTGCTGAGTCTGAGCCTGCCACAACAATCAGAGTGTTTTTGGACTGCCAGACAAATCAGTCTTAACAGCATATGTTCATTCCAGAGTCTCGACAAGTCTACAAGGATGCAATACATATTTTCTTACTGTTAACAACTTCATGTCAATCACCAAACACATGAAATTGTAATGGTTACATATTTTAGAAGACACATATCTGGCCAAGGAGGATTAGAATATTAAATAAAACATTTGCTGGCATGGGAAATTATGGCACAAAAAAATCTGTTGGGGTGAGGGCTGTTATAAATAGACAAAAAGAGGCCATTGGTGACCTTTTAACATTCAGACTAGCAGACTCCCCTTTTATAACCTATTTATTAGGCACAGGAAGAATTTATCTGCTTAGTAGAGGAAAAGAATTCTTATTTGTTCCTCACAAAACCTGGTTTTTAAATGCCTCTGTGACAGCTCTGTCTCCTGGCCTTGCTCCTATATAGCAATCAAAACAAAAGATGTTACGAAACTATAGAACTTACATATATTAACAGTGTACTGTTTCTATAATGGGAATTGCTTTGAGTGACTTTAATGCTCTGTAAGAGCTGCCTTCATCAGTGGAGTGGCCAATGGAGTTACACAGTCCAAGGGAGACCAAACAGTAACCTGCGTCCCCAAAAGAGAGGGACAGCTTCTGTGAAAGTAAGTTCCTCTCCTGAGAAAGTCTTTCCCCCCTTCAGCCCCTCTTTTAGACTGTGATCATTAGCTATGTGTTTCTCAGAGGAGTCTAGTTGTCTCTAGCTGAGTACAAAGCTAACTTTAATACCTCTGTCTCACTTTGAATTCTATTCTATTACAGCATCCTTGAAATCTGTCAGGGAAAACAAGCCTTATTCCTCATTGCTCTGCATCAAAGACACATAAGCTGGAACTACCCTGACTTCCTGCACTGCACCCTTCCAGGAGTGATAGCATCCCATACCTAATAAGGTAATCAAAGCTGACTGCAATACTGCAGGTGGAACTAGATTTTATACACTATGTTTTTCATTTGTATTCTCTGTGTTGGCATTTTCATCTTTCTATGGATGCATTTGTTTTGTAAGCGTGTGTTTTTTTCCAATTCACTGGGATGATGACTTCAAGTAGTTACTGAAAATAGCCCTTATCTATTATTTTTCTGGTCAGTATTCTGCACAAATTGTCTTTTTAATAAGTACTTCCTACTTCCTTATGTAAGTCCAAATTACCTGTACTGTTGGAGACCCTGAATGTCAGTTGCTCCTAGTTCAAATACAGTTCATATCCCTTGGTAAAAGCCTGTGAATGCCCTGTGGTTCCCCAGCTATGCAGTCTTCCATTATATACCCACGGACTCATAAGAGAGTTGCACATCCTGATACTCCTGGCTGATGAGCAAGGAGACAAGGAGGAAATAATTTTACTTTGTCAGACAATGTCTAGGTCTTGGAGTTATTATTACTGAGTCTGCACTCTTTCTTCCTTGCTATGAGAGACAACTTTTTTCTTTAAAGAAACTAACATCTAAACAGATGAGATAAAGGATGGAGAAAGAAATAATATATCATCAATTTTATAGGTAAATAACAAAGGTACAGGGAAATTAAGATACTCTCCTGTTGTCACACAGGAGGTCTTCAGCACAGGTATGTTCCAAACAAAGCCTTCACTCTTTGGTGAGGAGTCTATGAACTGTGAGTTGCAAGGATGTTAAAGCTCTTTTGTTAAATCACATTTCTCTTTTAAGCAACTTACAGCAGGGCTTTTTATGGGAATCTTATGTGATCTAATTAATCATCTCCAGACTCATCATTGCAGATTCAGTACCTGCATTTTTATCAAGCTGGCATTTATTTTGGGATTTTTCAGTTTTGTGTATGATAAACCCTACCTGAATTCCCCCAGGTTCTTTGTTTTGTTTTTATTAAAGTTTCCTGTCTCCCTGTTTCTGGCCAGTGTCCTTAGTTACATTAATACTCAGTTCACCATGTGTGCAGCAGGTAACTGACTTGTGCACACAGTGAACAGAGTTAATGCTGCAGGTGTAGACTGGCTGTATCTGCACTAAATCTGGGATGAACTGTGAGTGTGAAGTGGACTGAGTTCCCACTGAGCTCTGTATTGTGTGGAAGAAGTAAAACTTATCCCAGCCTACACTGAGTCTACACAGTGTAACACTGTCCTTTAATCTGTATTAGGGTCTCTCTGTCCAGCAAATTAATTGGTTTTATCCAGGATGGGGTTAGGCAAGAAACAAGTGTGTAAATGGTGGGGACAATGGGGAGGCTTTGACTGAGATGAATCAACACAGCAGTGCAGCTAATGCTAATTGAATCCTTCCACTCAGCACAGGATTACTTTCAGTTGGTTCTAGAATGGCCTTTTCCCCGAGATACTCACAGATGTCACCAGAAAGGATTAGGAAAGGACAACCATGAAAATCTGTCTAATGGCATCATTCCTCTTGTATTCCCTTCCTGGTTTGTCCCAACTTCAGAGCATGGCCTGAAAACAGCAGGACAAACAAATTCCCAAATACCTTCAACAATTTGCATTGTTAGACATGATCTGAGTCTCCAGGGCTTTCTCTGTTCCAGAGGCCAATGCTACCAGGATGGTCAGAAGCAAACATGGACCTGCTTCAGAATAGTTTTATTTGGGAATGGGGAGAGTCAGAGATAAGTGGCAACATTTGATATGAAAGAGATAAAACCACAACTGTGCTTCTCAGGGAACAGTTTCTCTCTTGTATGCATGGTTAAAAATGGGACTGAATTTGCATGTGTGCTTATGATCCCCAGAGTGGGTCAGGGCCTTTCTGTACTACGGAAGCACAGAACAGAAAAGCAGCCACAAAAAACCTACATCAGAGACAGAAATTACTTTTCTGCTCCAGGATTAAGTGTATTCATCACATCATCTTAGCTAGAATTTTTGTGGCTTGGTTTCCTTTGTTCGGCTGCTTTGCATGAATATTAAAGGATGATTTGGGGAGGAAGACAAAGTGTCTCTTAAGAAACAGAAACACAAAGAAAAAAACCTTTTGTTTGCAAGTGCACCAGACCTTATAAAAGTATATAATCCATGGATCATTGGCACGATCAAGTGTAATGGCTCCAAAAGAGCCATTGTGTTAATGTGGCCGATGAGCACGAGTACTGCCTCTGCATACTAAAAATTCTCATGAAAATTTAAGAAACATGCAGATAGTGGATAAGTGAAGCATATAGCTGTTTTTAGAAATTGAGAACACAGCACTGTAAGTCTCATCAGAACGTAGAATAAACCACCAGCAAAATGTAACTTTAGTAACATCTGATATTTTTTCTCAGATAAAGTAACTGATTTTTTGACAAAGGAAATGAAGCAGGTCTCATTCATCTGGACTTCATAAAGGGTTTTGATATAATACCATTTGGGAAATTACTAGTTAAGCAAGAGAAGTTGGGGAATAGTAGAGGAAATCTAAAGTAGGCAACGAAGTATCTAAAAGAGAGAGAACAATTTAAAGGGAAAGCATTGCAATGAAAAGAGCATGCTAATGGAGTTCTTCAAAGACTCATTTAATATTTTCATTAATGAGCATGACACAGAAAGGAAAATGTAGTAATTTCCTCAAAACAGAAAACCAGGTGAGATAATCAATGCAGAAGAGGACTAGAATAACATGTGGGTCAACTTAGATGATTTGATGATCTCAGAAATACAAACTGAAGGGCATTTGATATTGCACACTGCAAAGTCATGAGTTCAAAGATGAAAAAGGATTTTTGCTTTTAATTGGTGAAAGTCTACAAAAGGATACTGCAAGAGAACTGTAAGGACTAATGCAAAATAGAAGAGAGAACAGTTCATCTTAGGATGTATCAGGAAGGTATGGGAAACAGTATTCCATTTAGACAGTGATGTAAGACCTGATCTTGAATATGAGTGAGAATCCCAGCCTGAAAGAACAGGATTACTAATGTGATTAAAGAAAATGCATAGAATTTGACTTGTCTAGTCAGAAAAAACAGAGGCTGGGAAAGGTTCTGATTAATGTCTGCCAACAATGAAGAGAGGCAAACACCTGACATAGAGGGTAAATATTTAAATTAAAAGTATTGCCAATAATGGGCAGTTTCACATTGGCAATGCATTTGTTTTAGCTGAAAATTAGGAGATTTTGGCCATTGGAGGAGCGACATGCTGTAACAACTTCCAATAGGAATAAGCGTCAAACATCCAGCGGTCTCTTAATACAGGATGTGAACAGTTTGTGAATGGGATGAACAGGAGATAGTGGTGGCAGCTCCCAAGCTGGGAATCCATTTGTGTCCCAGATGTGATTCTATGCAATAATACATTTTGAACAGTAATCTTACTAACTAACTTCTGAGTGACCAATCCATGACCTTGGCCCACGGTCATGCGATTCAGACAGACAGTTCCTAACTCAGACTTATGTCACATCTTGTATCACTTTGCATGAGAACTGGTATTGCTTTCCATCTTACCGCGTTATACTGCAGCTGAACTTTTGCATCCCAGAACTTCTGTACTTTAAAACAAATGTATAGTTTGTTTTCTAAGTAATTCTAAGTAATTTTATTTGTACCCTTCTTGATTGTTTCCTTTTATAATTTTGTTCTTTAACTTTTCACAAATTTGTAGCTAAATATTCTGTTTTATTGTGCAACTAATCTGTTTATTTCCAAATCTTAATCTGGGTTGAGTTTTTTGACACCCATTAACTTTTGATTTTATTCAGCAATGACTAAGACTGAATTACATTAATGAAGTAGAGAGAGATGGACAGAGACAGAATTTAGAGCCTCAAAAGAATATTCTGATGTTGCTGTGCATTAAGTCACCCCAAGACAAAATGATACAG
Organism: Corvus brachyrhynchos; assembly: GCF_000691975.1. Lineage (NCBI taxonomy): Eukaryota > Metazoa > Chordata > Aves > Passeriformes > Corvidae > Corvus > Corvus brachyrhynchos. The sequence goes on along the minus strand of NW_008236442.1, from coordinate 191,812 downwards.
TATTAATTATATATTTACTGTCACATTCTGTACGGCAGGAAAAAGTGGGAACTTGCTTGAAATCCTCTGTTTTTTACCTTTTTCTGCTTCCTAGGATTTATTCCACTTCAATCCTTTGCTATGTAACCTTTTTTCTGTGAGGTCTCAAAGAAGTCTGTCAGATCCATCTCAGTCAATTCCTTAAGATCCTTTGGTTGAATGTGATTTAGATCTTCTGAATAATAAATATTTAAATTATCTAAATATTCTTTTACTTCCTTTTTATTAATTCTGCTGCTAGATATTCCCAAACCTCATTAATATTTATCTCACTGAGCTCCATGCTTTCCTTTTCTTTTATATTAAATACAGGGAAAAAATGTAGATGTTGAGCAATCCTTTTTCTCTCTGGCCAGTATCAGCTGACCTTCCTTTTGATTTAGGAGATATTTGTTTTCTTTTATCCATAGTGTATTTATTTTCTTCATCTCTTCTCCCAGGTTACTCCATTAACTTGAATTCTATTTTGTCCTCTCCCATCGTTATTATTTTTATATTTCTGTATTACAGATGTAGCTGCTTGTATTTTTAGCTCTCATCTATTGTGTTCTTTTCCTTCTGTCGGTTTGTAAATGGACAGTGTTGCCATATTTATGACTAAGGGATTTTCTATGTAGGACTTGCAGACTGCCTCATAAAAATATTAAAATATGCGCTTTATATATTTGTCATATATGCAGCTATATAAGAATAATGCCTGTTCATTTTTGCTAATTTAAAATAGTGGAATTAGAAATAGCAGTTTAAGGATGGTTGTTGGATGCAGGTGTTTGAATCTGAAAACTGTGTGATTAAATGCTGGCATCATCGTAGCCTATGGGAATACTGCCATTTGTTTCAGCTGGGTTAGGGTTTTATTCTGATTCTGCATTTGTACATAGCTTTAACTTTAAGCCTCCAACGAGACTGATGGCTTTAGCAGAAGTTGCAACACAGTAACATTATTCCTCTGCTTAAGTGCTTGCTGAACTGGGACAATATTTTTCAGGTAAGAAATGTTTTCACACAGAGAAAAAATTTGTGTAGAATGAAGATGGCCCTATTTTACAGCTAATGAATAACTTGAGGGAATCCTTCATGTGCACTTGCTCAAAAAATAGTATTGAAATATTTATGGACAATGTATTATTTAAAAATATCTGGTATAGCCACACTCTCATTTGCGTAAGTGTTTTCCTGCAGTGCTCCATCCACAATACTTCAAAGAACAATTGAAACAATACTTTATTAATTATCATTAAGCAATAAAAACATCCTTAAATTGTGGCATTATGCAACCCTAATTCAAAACTGGAAGGACTTCAGTTTTTATTGTTGACATGACTTGATACAGGTTGCTATGTTTGGAAGTTTGGGGTATTGTCTAACAAAAATGCCTAAAAGTACTACTGCTATGCTATGACTACTATCACAGTGTGGGTATCTATGTACACAAGTGTTTTTTAAACAATGATTTCTCCACAGAATCAAAACTTGAATCATGTAGATATTTGGAGTATCATGTAAGTTTAGGGCCTGGGGAGGTTTTCTAATTGTAGGGAATTCTCCAGGACATGCAGCTGATGTTGATACATGTTTGCAAGTGTGGCTGTGTCCCGAATATGTGTGCTTGAGACCACCCAAAAAATCACCAACAAGGGTATGAGCAAAAGTCAGATTTAATATTAAACTAGAAAGCACAACAGGCTCGTTAGCAAGATTCACTCTACTTACAAAGGACAACTAAGGCACAAGAAGGGAAAGCAAGCAACAAAAAACCCAAACAAAATCCAGGCAATCAAAGCAGAAATGAATAGAAAACTACCTAGGGGGGTGTGTGGATGTGTGTGTAAAGACAATGTAAACAAGGATGAAAAGGAATGCAGCCTAAAGCTTAACAACATTTAAACTTAACAGTACTTTAACTTAACTTATAGCTTAATTTATTGCTTAACCATAACAATCTAACAGAGAAATAACACTTAACAGCATTTATCCTAAATTATAACTATAACTTAACCTAACTTCCAGATTTGCTGTAGGATATGAGCAAATGACAGAAACAGTCAGCGCAAGATAAGGCACCTGTGGAAAAATTTGTCCTTCAGAAGTCAGGGAAAATCCTCACGTCCGATGCTTTTGCATCTCTCAAGAGGCGAAGGATCGGGCCTCGAGGAATGAGGGTGTCGGCCCAGTGCACGTCGTGTTTCGGCGATGCTCCAGGTATGGCAAACCTGAGGGTTTGCTGGCTCTGAGATGCATCCCACTCAGAGGGAGATTGCTGGTCACAGGCCCGCTGCGGCCCAGGAGAGCTCAAAGGGCCCCATCTTGGACCGCTGTTTACAGGGTTGCAAGAGAGCGGGCTTTAGTCATAACAATGTTTCATCCTGGCTACAGTCTGGGTTGGCACGTTCTTTCGAAGTGTGAGAATAGGAATGTTATGCCATTCAGGCCAGAGAAATATTTTCCAAGGCTGGTCATGAGAAAAACAGAAGCTTGCTAGGAGTTCCTGGGAACAGACAGTGTTTTTTTGTATGCTCTGAAAGAGCTGATTCCAGGTGGTATTTTCAAGGACAAGGCCTAACAAACATTTCTCAGATCACACTGCAGCCTGGAAAGGAGTGGAGGGGTGGGGGTGGGGAATGCACCACCACAGGCTGAAAGCTAAGGTGGGACGATGGCACATTGCGTGGCTGCAGGCTTGGCACTTAAGGCTGGTCTATTAATATAGGCACCTTTTTCTCATCTGACTAATTTATTGGGTGTGAGTAGTTCTTTGAGCTGCATCATGAGTTTTCACAGAAGTTGCTTTCTTACATTGTGCAATTAGAAGTCCCTCTATAGCAACGACAAGGAAGTACTCCCTCTTTCAAGTTCTCTGTGCAATTTCTTATTGCCAACTCAATAGATACTGAAATTTTGAATTTTGTAAAAATTAAGCTTTGCATGGTAAAAACAGACACTATATTAACTGCACTAAAGCCAAAGTTTATTGTAAATATCAGGGCTCCAGCTGTAGCTTTTTTATTGTAAAAGCTATCTTAACTATTTCATTCAGAATCAATAATGACAAATAAAACAAGATCTTCAGACACTATCTAAAAGGACAATATGCAGACTACATTTCAAAATCTCAGTCTGCTTTTACAGGTTATTAATAGGGATTACTTTTTATAATTCTTTTGTAATTCAGATTCCATCTGGTCTTAACTTATGCCCTAGAAAATGCAAGTTTAGATAGAGATCTTGAGTATCTGTCTTATTGGCTAGAGCTGCTTGGAGCTGTGGTGCCAAAAGAATGAATGTGAAAACTGGCATGCAATGAAGGCTGATAAATAGAGATGCAATAGCATGAAAATTATAGTTATGAATAAAAGATTTATCCTCAACCCCATGATTTTTTATATCATTTATATCATCATAGTATACAATTTTCCACTGTCACTTACTCCACGCTTCCAAGATTCTTCACAGGAAAGTAACTGATACTTTCAAGTCAGAAATACCAGCAATTGTTCAATAGCTAAACCAGGCAGTTGCAGGAGAAATGGCCATAACAATGAGCTGGAGCTGCTCATCTGGGATCATTTTGTTTATATTGATCTCTTGCCAGTGTTTGCACAGAATAAAATATCTTAGCCAGTCTGTAGTTCGGAAATAAATATAAATGTCTAAGGATGTACTGTCTTTATCCTTTCCCAAATCTTGGCTACAGGACACTTTCCAATTTGTTTGTCTTCTTTCTTAAGTATATAAAAGCCTTTTCATACCAAGAATAATTAAAGTAATAAAAAGACATTACTGGGCCCAACTAAATACAAAATGAATATTCCTAAATATTTACTAAAGGCTTGTTGCAACATGGCAGTGTTATTCAATATGGTCCCCATCATTAACAAGTAAACATGTATGAAAAATGGACAGAACCCCCACTACTTTTCCACTGTTGTGCAGCTTTAACTCCACAGTTGTCTCCAGTGTGGCAATACATTACTGTTGAATTTCAAGCCCAGCACCTGCCAGAGGTTCTCTGTTCCCATAAGGGGAGGGAGTGGAAACAGAACGGTGCCCGCACTACTGGGTGCTCCTCTGCCTCTGTCACAGGTTCTTTGCCAGAGTATGATGTTTAAAACCTCAATTCAAACACTGTGCTCTGATTCTGGACCATCATTTCTTTACCTCACATCCCTCCACATGTGGGGAAAGTGAGATGCCTCTTTGCTAAGCAAAGAGGGGAGAAACTGATGCAGGTAAATTCTTACAAACCATCTCTTGCAGACTCATATTTGTATCTTACTGAATGCTAAATAAAAAGCAGATACAACTTATGCTGTGCAGTAAAACTGCACTATGCACCATATTTACTGTATGTTTATTTGTAAGTGGAAAAATTCAGCATGATAACCATTCTTTGACATTTAATACTATTCATGTTTGATTACAGAAACAGAGTATGGATTTCAAGGTTAAAACCCTCATTGCACTTGAGGTGTTACAATCGGCTCATTACATGAGATACTGAACACAATGCACTTCCTATTGTGCAAGATTATGAAAATCTCCTTCCTGCATGAAATTATTACGGTTTTTCTAAGTCATGGGTGACCATGTTGGATAGTTCAGAGAAAGAATTTTCTGAATTTTAGATTTTCTAAAGTGAGTTGCAATGCATGCTTTAAAAGGCTTCCTCATATTCTTAAGTACAAAACAAACCCAAAAAAGCTAAAAGTGAATTTAACATGAAAACTCAGTTCAATTTTATCCCTCAGACTCCAGTGATATCTTTTTCACTGGCTTGTTTGACTGAAGGCAGGGTAAAAATATATGAACTTATTCTAAATCTTGAAATTTTTCATCAGATTCTGTTTGATTTAGTAAAATTTGTTCTGCACTGCTTAAGTTGATGTCAGTGTACAAATATTTACATATCTTAGTATTCTTCAGGTATAATCCTTCATAGCATTCAAGTGGAATGTCTGCAGTTTTGTAATAGGGAAAATACCTGCACAGGGATAGACTTTACATTTTATGCTAAATATATTAAAATTCAAATGAAGTCTTATGGAAAAGAGACTGAAACCAAGAGTCATTTATCAAACATCACATAAAAATTTTAGAGCAGCCAGAGCCAGATTCTGCTCCCTGTGGAGACAGATCATAGCAAAGGGTAGAACTGAGAATGTAGGTATTAGGAAAAAACATGGCAACCTTCTTTTTCAGCACTGTAAGTTGGTTATAATTTCACCTCAGTGCCCAAGGACAGGGTTGCACTCCTTCGAACACTGCCGCTGCAAGATGGAATAGTCTTTTACTGAGTTTCTACATATCCTATTATCTACATCCTATTCCAAATCTATCCATTGTATTGTGCTATGGTGTTACCAGATCCAACTGCATCCTGCTTTGCTTTTAAGCAGAGAGTGCATTTTGAGGACTGAGTGAGGACTAGAGAATCCTTCCCCATCTTACAGGAATCATAAAATATATCAGCTAAGTCAAGCCTTTTTGCCTACTCACTGCCTGAGTGGAATGCCAAGCTAGGTTAAAATTCTGCCTATAGCTTATAGTCATTCTCCTCTAACAAATATAAAATTCTCCTCTACCAAAATAAAAGGATTTTTTTCCCACCACTTATTTAAGGAAGCATACTACATTGCATTTAAATGTTCCTGTGTGGCCTCATGTTTGCGAGACTGGAATTTATTTGAATGTTTTTGTTGCCACTCTGTTGGCAATCACTCCAGGCTTGCTGTCTTGCCAACTAAGGGATCTTAACAGTACTATCTGTTTCTTGAGTAGCACCATTTTTCTCTGTATTGCTCTATTTGCTTCTCATGCTAATTTTGTTTTGCTTAGAAGTTTCTTGTGATAGGTATGCAGTTCTGCTTTGTACTCTAACCTTTTTCACAAAAAAAAAAAAAGTATGAAAGCAAACCAACAATTTAAAGACCATTGAGTTTCTCTATTGAATTATTTTGTTCTAAAAGACAAGCAGCTTCATAATGAATCCAGTTGGGAGGCTTATAAGGGACTGATTTGAAACCTCAAATATCTTGGTCTTCCCCTAGAATTTAGCAATATAGCTTTTGATTCATTCATGCAGCTTGTATTTTTATAAGGTTAGTCTCAGCTGGTAAGGCTCACTTCTAAACGCTTGCTAGGGAGCCCACAGCAGCCATGGCCAAAGAGTACTGATGAAGGAGAAAGCAGAGTGGCAGCCTTCAGTTAATTACTGTGAATCATCAATAAACCCACACCCCTTTAGATTCTCCCTCTCTCCAACCATTGGTAGTGGCACTTTACTGCTCCAGTTTGGAATGCTTTCCTTTCCCCAAAGGAGTGATATAGGTGAGAATAAAGTGACAAGACTGTGCTGAGACTGTGACACTGAGTGCTGTGAATTTTTGTCAGTCTTTGCACAGGGCCATGCCTGCTTCTAGTGCCGCCTTCCTACTTGCAGGCTATATTCCCAGATTAATGCCAGAGAAAACTGGTCATGGTCTTCTGTTAGGCAAGGAACACCTATTCAAAATTCCATGGGTTTCTTACTGAAAGAAATACAAGACAGGGCCATATGTCCTTCATTAAAACTCCCAAATATAAACAAGAATACATATTACCCGAACTATTAGTGATCCTAACCCAATGTCAACAAACAAAAAGCATATTGACATCCAGTTAATGCTTAAAGTAATAATTTTGACACATTCTGAACAGGAGTTGAGAAAACTGTTTGGCTACAGCTGCCAAATAAAGAATTTTTCAGGTCATATTTGTGATTTATGTTGGGTAAGAAATGGCACCAAACCAAAGTTTCTTAATGTCCGAATCATAATTGTGACACCTGGTGCGAAGCTTCCTCTTGCAGAAGTCACTTACACTAAGTTTGAATTTGCACTGGGTATTTGTGCTGTGCCATTTCCATTGTGGAGGCTCACTCTGCCCTCTTCGCAGTGACACGAGATCTATAGAGACAGCTTGGCAGGTCAGAAGGGGAGGACCACTGTTCTCAGTTGTTCCCAGTGCCTTATCTGACATGGGTAGCATGGCATGGGACCAGGGAGAGACTGTGCTACTCTGTGCACTGCTTCCCCACCAGCAGCTCCAGAGATCAACTGTCCTTGCAGCTGTTCCGAATGATTTTGAGGAACAGTAGTTTGATGATTCCCATTTACCAAAGGTACAGTAATAATATCAGTTCCTTATGACTTAAAAGGTCAAAATATGCTGCAATAAAAATTACTATGAGAGAGTATTTTAGAACAGTTTAAAACTTGTTCCTGTGTTTTCTAGCTCCTCTCCTTTGCTGACTGCATAGATACTCACAGAGGTATGAGCAGACAGAGTTTATGAAACCTACAGTCAGTTTTAAATCCCCCCATCCCCTTGAAAAAAGCATTTTCCAGGGAAACCAAACAAAAATAAATCTAAAAATACCAGAATATCCCTTACCTACTCAAAATAGAGCACAAAAAGGAAAACACAAAACATTTAAGCTATCAGGAGTGTGGAAACTCTTCAGCTTTCTCAGTTTTCTGTGGTCTAATCAAGAGTGCAACTGCATTTAAGTAGCTCCTGGCACAGCTGTTTCAACCACTGAATGTTTTTCACAAGCACAAGTATTGTCAAAGGGTAAGTTACATTTTTGTCAATACTTTATTATACTGTTCTCAAGGTAAGTTTCCTTCAGGTAATCTATGGATTCAAAGGACAAGCTCTAAGATAGGCTAGCAGAATTTGATTAAAAACAATAACCGATTGAAATTGGTTTTATGTGATTTAGAAAAAAGGTCCTTAAATGACATTGTGTCACTGACATATGGAAATTTTAGAAAAATTACTCCATAGCTATACCAAGCCCTTCAACATTAGTCCATCAACCAGTTTAAAATACATTTGAGTAAACCTCTGATTGGTTTTGTTACTTCCAGTGAGATGCTTGCAAGAGAAATTTAGTCCCTTTTTCTCTGTAAAACAGAGCTCTAAACCAACTTAACTTATGAAATCTTCAGAGGGAAAAGATAATTTCAAGCTTCTCAAAATGAAACCCTTCATGTAAAAATTTTTGAATTTTATGTAAGTTCTGTAAATCCATATGAACCATATTTCTCACCCTGAGCTTGTCTGTAAGACTAGGCTTAGTTTGACAAAGACCAAAGATTGTAACCATGCTTACCTATGCTGCATTAAGAGCTCTGTGTGTCCCTCAACTTTCCTGCCTTCGTTTCTTCCTGTCTTCTAAAGCACAATACTTCCTAAGTAACATACTCAGTATATCTTGAAAACATTTTATAATTTCTTTTGACATACCATGTCAAACCAAGTGCCAAAACAAAAGCAATTTTTCCCTTGATTTTGCAGAAATGGTACTCCACTTTGATGTATGCCCTTGATAGTATAACAATATGATTATTCTTTGCATTAATATTCCCACCTATTGTTTAATAACTTCTGTAGATAACATATGTGATGCTCAACCTTTTCTTTTCTATTTAATTATTGTTATATGTGTTTTAGTTGCTCTGGTTCCTCACAAAATTGCCTAGCAGATTTTGAAGGTTAAATGAGTTTTCTGTTGTACATGAAAGCTTCCTTGCTTTTTTTTTTGTGATAAAGATCCAGTTACTTTTATACTAAAATGCTCTTGCTTAAGGTTTGTGTTGCTCCTTTAATTAAATAGGCACCATATACCATCTTTTTTTCAAGCATTGCAGAAAAAATTAAAACCTGAACCAAAGTGAAAAACTTTACTGTTTTTAGAAACAGGTAATGACCGGTGATCATAAGAGTAAATTAAATACTGAAGTCTTTGTGTTTAAACCTGTTTGCTTTTCTGCCTTTTACTCTTATAGTTTTAACACTTTGTGTCCCTTGTGTAAACTGAGTATCTTACCAAAAATATTTGGGTAAAAAATACAGTAAGGAATTTCACTGCCCCTTAGTTTCAAACCACAAAATTGATTTATTTGAAAGAGAAGTTTTCCAGCATGAGGAGACAAAGATTGGTCTTCATTCTAAAGTACAATGTTAACAATCTAAAGAGTTACCTAATTTATTTAGTCTGTGCTGATTAACTTCATTCTTGATGGAGACAGTTGCTATTGCATGTGATGACAAATGAAACTCCCTCCTATGCTGCAAAGTTTTCTGACTAAATTGGCTGGTTTCCTACTAGTCTGAATGGCCACAGAGAGCATGAAAAAGGAAACAGATGAAAGAAAGACTTGTGGTGTTTTTTAGGGTTTTTTGCTGTTCTTAAAATTTGAATTCAAATTATCAAGCTGTGTTGATTTGAAAATTGGTGTTTATATTTTATTAATTGTATTGTGTGCTGTGACACATCTGTGAACCTACATCAATTAACCAGCTTCTTTTTCCAAGAATATGAGTGTTGTTTCAATTATCCTTTTGAAATTTTATTTGTGGCATGCTGTAATTATACCTTGCACATACATTTTGTAAAGTTTCCCATTGAACTGAGAAACTGTACATTGTGTTCACAAACCCCATCTTGTGTCTGCTGTTTTAAGCATGCTGTGAAAACTGGTCCTTTGTGCTCCAAATGTAAATTGGACATAGCTAATTGCACCTACTGCTGGTGAGCACGTTCAGTGAATGCCTATTTCTGGAGGGAAATGTGCCTCCACTCCTCATGCTTAGATAGAACTTTGAGTTCTCCTTCAGATGTGCTTCATTATTGGCAGGGGTAGGCTTCACTGCCAGTGCTTCTTATGGGAAACCAGAACATTTTGTACTTTACTTGTTGATATAAACCTGGAAATGTTTTCCTGGTTTGGATGTAGAATATTTCTCATTACTTTCCGTGCAAAACTCACTTCCTGAAACCCTGAGTGATGAACCTTATTCTGAAAGTAAAAGCAATCTTACACTCTTGTGCTGTTTGTAGAGTCCTTCACCCGACAGAGAGGTACAACACCTAATACAAAGAGAGGCTGCAGTTCTGTGGTAAGCTGCAGCTGCTGAGGTAGGGAAGAGGAAGGTTCAAAAAAGGATGTGGTGCTATTATTGAAAATTCAGAGTCATTTGTGGATGTCTTGTGGGCATAGTCAAGGGAAATGCACAGAGGTGTAAACTCAGCAGACATCTGGTGGTAACAAGTTACCAGAGAGGAATTAATGAATGGCTTCACAAAAGGGGCTGTTTTGGTTAGATGCAGTATCATTGTTACTCTGCCTGAAACATGAATCTGTTCCTGGTTTTGAGGAAAAGAGAAATGACTAAAAGCAAGTTAGAAGGAACAGCCAGTTGGTCCTAAAGAAGTAGTTGGTGAGTTGACCGGTGGAAATACACTGTGTCTTGAAGAAAAGTCTCTTAGTGAGAGCAAACCTGCATCACAGTAATGAAGAAGTGGAAGTGAAACTGTGTATGAACGCCTAAGGCCCAGCCCGCTTAGAATAGTGCTAATTCAACACATTACAATCTCTGTATCCCAGCTAAATAAAACCAACAAAATATAGCTTTAGAATTGAATACGAAATAAAGGAGTGAAAACTTCTTAAAAAAATCCTATGATAGTTTGCTGATTTTCTGATGGCTACACACTAAGATCTCACAGAAGCTTGTGGATTGTGAATTATATCATTTCACACAAAAAGAAGAAGTAAACACGCACTTTAAATTGCACAACCCAGCAGAAAGACCATGAGAAGAATCACCTTGTTATAGGAAAAAACTGCAGGATTTTCATTTACTTACACCATTTTTACTTCTTCAGAACTACTATGTTCCTACTTCTTGGATACACAACAAATATTGAGGCAAAAGACAATAAAAAGTTTGTTTGAAAAACAAACAATACATGCTATGTAACATCACAACTCTAAGGCTTGTAATTTAGTATCATGTAAGATAGTTTCACATGAAAACCATAGAATTCACTGAAAAAGAAATACAATTCTCATGCATCACAGAGGAAGATAGATTCTCATGTATCATTTTACAGGCAAAACACCTTTTATAAGGACCTGACTTACTGAAACTGTGAAATTGGCAAAGTCCAGATATTAAGGGCTCATGCTCCTCTTAGGATTAGAGGGAGGAAAAATACTTTCTTCGTAAGTATAAAGTAGCCCAGTATTGAGGAACAAAGTGAACTGCCTCATTGGACAAATAAGCAGCAGTGAACTAAAGGAATGTTTTCCTGGGATCTCTATCAGGCTTTTCTTCAAGAGATTTCATGCTCAGCTGAATGTTAGAAGCATATTATCTAGAAACACGCTTCACTTCTGCGTATGTATTATATTTCTCCGTTAGTAATAGAATATTAAAGCTGGTTTTTTGGTAAGCCAAGGCTTCTGATGTGGCAGTAGCCCACCTCTTTGTGTGTCTCTCACATATTTTAGCAGTCCCAAGTATTTACATAATACATAATCTCTGGTTACAGACAGAGGTTGCAGAGTTAGAAGTGGAGAATTATGTCTAGAGCTATTCAAAGAGATTAGAATTTGCAGTTTGTTTTCAACACAGTTGAATAACATTCAGGGTTGTTCGTTGGTGGGGTTTTTTTGTTGGTTTTAAAACTTTCTGACATATTTAAGCAGATTTTCTGATGTGCTGCTTTACTGGAGTGTCTGCTTTTTCAGCATATACTTCAGTAAAGTGTTTTCACAGTATCATGAGTATGTGTTTGGGACAACAAAGCTGTCTTAAAGTTTTAACTTTTCTTGCTGACCTTAAAAGAGGAAATGTTTTTGAATCCTATTTAAAAATATGAGTCAACAAGGGACAACTCACATAAAAGAATAGGAGTGTATTTTCATCAGAGTGTGATGGGCACATCATCTCACACAGTATCCCTTGATTTGGAATTCCATCTGCAAACGGCAGCAAAATGGTCCATACACAAGTCTGATGGTCTTTGCTTTTACTAATTATATGGTCTCCTTAACAATTAATGACAGTAAAGCATGTCAGGAAGGGAAAAGTATGATCATTAAGAAAGAAAGTGACCTTGTGATGGCAAAATACTTCACTTGTACTAGATAAGGGAATTGCTCCCACTGTGTTTGCTTTTGTAAACAAAATGAGTGGTCAGGATGTTTCTCAGGATCCAGTGCATATAGGAGGAGCAGCCACTACTGGATTCTCAATTGCATAATCCTAGAAGACAGGTGCACACACCGTAAAAGGGACATATCTGGGGTAGCTTTGCAGACAAATGTCTCAAGGGACCTGTTGCTGTGCAGTATCACAAAGGGCTGACAAAATGTGTAACAGCAGGGGAATTGATGCTGTCACTTCAGCATGGAGTGATTTTTGGGATTGGACAAGGGACTTTGCTGTATGGAAGTACAGATACTGAGACATTATGCACAGCAATGGCATCAAAAGGCAATCTTGGCATTCTACTGGCGTTCAATAATGACACTTGATACCATATTCATGGATTAGTGACAACAATGTCTTCAATATGAGTTTCCAGGATAAACCATGATAACTGGAGTATTGGTCATTATTTGTGGCAGTGTTCATGAATACAGCAGCAAGAGCGAACTGCATTAATTCTTAGTGGTACTGGCTCCAGCAAATATATCAAACCTGTCTTTCATACTAATGTTCTTTAGTATGTAAAATAAAGTTCAAGGTTTGGGCTTGAGCCCAGCCTCTCTGATTACTCGAAGTGCTGGAATAACAGTAATGTTTAGCAACTTCATTCCCCTACAGTGGATATATATAAAAGTAGCTGTGTAAGAGACTTTCCTGGCTACCAAATTGAAAATGATCTCTCTACAAACCAAAAGACCCATTGGAAACCTGGCTTTCTGCTGTAAGATTTTGTCTTTACCAAAAGAAGCTCAGTCCAACTGAACAAGAGCAAGGCACTAATCATGCTTTATTCCTTTAGGAAAAGGGTGGAAGAAGAAATACAGAATGGCAGAAGCTGATGATGGTGCTGGACGTGGTGCTCTGGAAGAAGCTGCTGCTACAGAGGGCCCTGTGTGACTCCAATACTGAACTGAAGGAGCTCAAACAAACATCCGTGTCTGCGCCAGGGAATTCACGACTGAGGCACAGAGTGACAGTCTCACTGCTGCTACACAGAACTGAACAGTAAGGCAACGTGAGAGTAAAATGGACAGCAGCACTGCAACTCCTGTCTCCAGTGGGGTCCAAAACCAGATACCCGGCGCAGCTGCACAAGCACTGCACACACTGTGACACTGCTTCCCTACTTATAATGGTGTGAGCTACTCGTATTGCCATGGGAAGAGTCCACACAATTTGTGAGACTTTTCCCTGCGGGCTCAGCTCGGGTACGGCCGGCCCTGGGCACGGTGCTCCTGCACTCCCCAGGTGTCCCGTATCGCCGGGGGGGCTGGCACCTAAGGGGCGGCTACCGCGGCCAAGGAGCC
>NW_008236442.1:118455-178117 GCF_000691975.1 Corvus brachyrhynchos | reverse complement strand
GTCCCCGCTGCGGATCGTTCCAGCGGGAGGAGCGGGCGGCGGGCGCTGAGGGGGAGTCCTAGGGCACCGCTGCCCCCGCTCCCTGAGGCGGTGCCGCCCCTGTGCCCTCCGCGTCCTCACTGCGCCGTCATCCTCCTGTCCCTCCGCTCCGACATTGAAATACTCTCGTGGGCACGTTTCGCTCTAATGAAAAGTGCTTTATTGGACCCTCGTGAGCGCTGCTGTGGCCCCTCGGGGAGCGGCAGAAATACGGTGTGTTACAGCAGATCCATTAATTCCCACGCTCCAGCAAAACGCAAGGCAGTCATTGCAACAACCAGCCCGTGCTTGGATCACCGAGACTGAGCAATCGCCTAACTTTAAATTCCTGCGTGAGGCAGTAACGCTTAAAGCCATTTTAGGTGCCTTACGCACGTTGTCGAAGTGATGGATCAAGTGCTTTTATATCAGTTCCTAAATTATTTTAGCTGAACACGGGTAGGCTGGGTGACAATACCATACCCAGGGCAAAGGTAGCTATGCTTTTCCAAGGATACCATGTGTCCAAGGAATAGATTCATATTGCAGATTCCCAGTAACTCATTTAAGAAATTAGTAAAATCAAGATGAAGAACAACAAAAAGCCCCACTCCCTACCTCCTCCCCCAAATAGTCCTCTTGTTCTTGGTTCTAGGCTGGAACCTAAAATGTGAGCTCAGGGATTTTCAGCTGAAAGTTGCTTTTGTGACAAAAAAATATTTTAGATTTAAACTATTTTTGTGGGGTATGGTGTAATTAAAAATCTTAAATGATTTAACACTCTTAAGAAGAGGAAAATACAAAGTTCAGTTCAAAGAACAATTGCACAATATGTCACCTGTAAGCAGTTTTTTAAGTATTTAATTTTTGACTGTTGGATGTTGGTGATTGAAGTGAGACATTCCAGACCATGTGCTAAGATCTTAATTTTAAATTGAATCACTGAAATGTCTAATGGAAAAATGACATTAAATATGTTGCCTTTTTTTTCAGGACAAGATGTCTCTTATCTCCAATAAATAGCAGGCCCCCCGATTACATAACCTGCTTTCACATTTCCCTTCAAATGCACTTTTAGACATTCTGAGTAGTTTTAAATCTTTGAATGATAGCAGAGTACTGTTCCTATCTTCAAAAGTTACATCCTGTGTAAAGAAATTCTACACGTACACATGCTGCTTTTTTCCTGTGTTAGGCAGAGTGCTAACAAATGCTGAGTTTAGTTTGCTTGTCAATTCCACCACTTACTATGAAACCTTTAGTTTATTTCTTTCAGCTTGTTTATTTTTTTTCCCTTGTGAGACATTTGGGCAGAGATGTTGCTAGTTTCATTCAATGGGAGCTGTTACATTTCCAAGTATAGCACTTCTGATGCAAGTTCTAATTCAATCTCCTCAAAATATGCTGTTATAATAGTGCTAATTTAATTGGTATTGTAGTGAGAAAACTTAGAAGAATTAAGGCAGCAATATGTGAAAGCTGTGGAGCCTATTTGTTTTCATTCACTTATTTATTAAACATTTATTTTATTTGAATCCATTTTTCATATGGTTTTATTCAGCTTCTTATAATTTTGTTTTCTTTGATTATGGTTTATGTCTCAGAGTGCAATGAGAATAGTGTGTTACACAAAGCCTGTACTGATAGTAAAATATTTTAGTTTGACAGCCTTTGAACTGTATGTTTTCAGTTTCCATTGAATTTGCTAGTGGCCAAGGTAATACTTTTACATGCTGGGAAAATTGGAGGATATAGAGATGCTATTGGAAACAATGGGTCAACTCATATAACTTAATGTTAAACATGGGATTATCCACTTGTCTTTCATATTATAACTGTGTATGTACTTTATAGGATTTGCCTTTTTATAGTTACAATGTATAATCCTCTCATACTCATTTTGTCATTTGTCACATGAATCCGTTTGTGAATTTGCAGTAAATTGAATTACTCAGTTTTATATGTCAGTCATTCTTTCTTCTCCAGTATCTGCAGCTTCAATTATGTCAATTACATTTGTTTATATTATTTCATATATTTATAATTTTGCCTATTTCTGCCAAGGTTAAAAATACTGTTGCTTTCCAACTTTGTCAGCTGATTTGTGTATAGAATGTCTTTAGTGTGTAAATAAACAGCTTCAGACAAACTGGCCATGTTTACTACAGAGGGCAAATGTTGACATATTAAGTCTCCAAGAAAAACGTTGTTGACTTCTGTAGCTCAGATCCTAATAGGAGAATGATTAAAAAATGCAAATTGATTATTTTCGAGTATTTTGCTGCTGTGTAGGCAATGTTTTATTTTGTTCATCAATATAAGTTGACCAGTATCATCCATATTTTCTCCTTATTAAGCTAATATCTGAAATGTCTTTTTTGCCTTCCTTTAGATTTTTTCTCACTTAGATTTAAGTTATTCTTACAGGGCTACATGGTTTTGTTGCTTTGTTATTTCCATAAGCTCTAGAGGGAGATGGACACTTTAAAGAAAGTCTTAATAAATTATGTTCATTCTTCTCGTCTTCCTCTACTCCACCAGTAATTTATCAAATAAAACTTAGATATGTTTGGTGCAATGTGTTCCTTGTGCATCGTTGTAGTTTATAACTCCTATTTTCCGAGTTTAGTGCTCAAATTCATATGTAAATGTGGTTTTTTGTTTGCTTGTTTTTATTTATTATTTTAAAGGCCTAACCAAATCTTTGTTTGTTTTGTTTGCTGATAAAATGCCTTCTGGGTTCCTTTGAGAACGAGGGAGGGAAATATGATTGTCTCTAAAGGTACAGGATAATTCTGAATATCCGTGCTCAATAGTCAATGTCAGAATTTGAAGCCTTTCACTTTTGCACGTAAATTTTTGTAGTGAAGGAGGTGCCTCTGCACTTAATAATGTGCACACAAACTAAGGATAAAATTGTGTTGTAAGAGAAAAGCAGTTTCATAATCAGCATGTAGAAAGCTTTACTGGTAAAAATGACTGGCATTAGTTGAATGTTATTCCAGTTGGAAAGGGCTGGATCTGGCCCTGTTTATGACTAACCCAGCACCCACTGTGTCCAGGCAGAGTTATTTGGGACTGTACAATTAGATTGTACTTGTTCTCTAAGTGATTCAGCTGTTCAGAGAGTTTCTGCAGAAGCCCTTAATTAAGACTAGTTCCTCCTCCCTTCCCTTAAATTTCATGACAGTCTGCTAACTGTCTTTCTACAAGGAACAGATTGGAAAGTTGTTTAAAGAGCTCTCCTCCACCAGTGCATTGATTGTGAGGGGGAATCCCAAGCTGTAAAAGGCCCCTAAATGGAGGTTCCCAAGACTGTAATCCCTGAGGGAGATGTGTCAGGGTGGGAGGGCTGAGGGTACCTACAGAGGGGAGCAGGTGTTTGCATAGGTCCCTGCAGATTGTTATGGTAACAGCGTAGAATTTTTCAAATTTATTGAGTGCATTTAAAGGCCTACTCCTTTTGGAAGTGGTGTAGCTATTCTACTAGCAAACTTGAAAAATTATAAAGAGGTCTTAGGAAAAAAAGCTAGTTTTAATCTTTTGGACAATACTAAAGAAAATGTCCTAATGGTGAGGTGTAAATAAACCTTTTTATTTTATTCAGATTGTGTGCCTCTCCTCTCATCAATTTGCACTGCAATACTGAATAGTCCCAGTGTAGCTCATCAGATTTGCATTGTAGCACATAACAACAGCTGCATTTGTCTGCTTCACATTTCTAGATACTCCAAAGTACAGAATTTCTGTATTGGCACTGCCGTGATGCCTGTTAGTGTATCAAAGTAATGCTCTGTCTTACTGCATGAATAGTCAAAAACATTTATATAAATTCTTCTGAATGTAAAGCTTTTTTAGCATTAACATTTGCAGAGATTTAGCAAGGTGTAAAGTCACTAAAAATCTGATGTGTCTGGTAGGTATTGGCCTTGGCAGGTGTTTCGTTGTTCAGAAGTCATTGTATATCAACTTGTTGGAATACTTTATATATGTCATTTGTTTTCAAAATTATTTCTGAAATGTTAAAGTATAAGACTTTAAATTGGCACAGTGTTGATGCTTGGCACTAAGTATGCATATTATTTATCCTTTTCATTGTTATTATGCAAATACTGAAAATTAAGTACCTTCTAAACTGTTTTGCTGGATTTGTGCACTAGTCTTAACTGAGAACTAAGAGATAATGAAGGCCTGTTAGAAAGCAGTGGGTAACACACGAGGCTCAAATTTGCATTTTAGCTGGCATTTGGAATGAACATCAGTGTTCTGTTAGTAAAAACAGTATGATTCCCTAAACTGGTAGGAAGTAAAGTATTCCATAGGGACTTTGGATTTTGAAATAGCTTTTAAATAGCATTAATACAGTAATATTTTTCTAAATGGTCACTAAAATGAAAAGATGTTTGATTTTGTTGTTTTCTGTTGTCACTGTTTTTCCCACTTTGATGCCTTACCTGACTTTTGCTGCCTTCCTGATACTCCCCTTAAAAAAAAAAAAAAAAAAGGAAATACCATTAATTTTGTATACTTTATCCACGATCTTTTTGGCATTTCCATGAATCAAAACCAGTAGCTTCATTACTTGTTTATTTAATATATAGTAGCAGAGCAACCATTCTTACCTATGCTGCATTAAGAGCTGTGTGTGTCCTTCAACTTTCCTGCCTTCGTTTCTTCCTGTCTTCTAAAGCACAATACTTCCTAAGTAACATACTTAGTATATCTTGAAAACATTTTATAATTTTATAATTTCTTTTGACATACCATGTCAAACCAAGTGCCAAAACAAAAGCAATTTTTCCCTTGATTTTGCAAAAATGGTACTCCACTTTGATGTATGCCCTTGATAGTATAACAATATGATTATTCTTTGCATTAATATTCCCACCTATTGTTTAATAACTTCTGTAGATAACATATGTGATGCTCAACCTTTTCTTTTCTATTTAATTATTGTTATATGTGTTTTAGTTGCTCTGGTTCCTCACAAAATTGCCTAGCAGATTTTGAAGGTTAAATGAGTTTTCTGTTGTACATGAAAGCTTCCTTGCTTTTTTTTTTGTGATAAAGATCCAGTTACTTTTATACTAAAATGCTCTTGCTTAAGGTTTGTGTTGCTCCTTTAATTAAATAGGCACCATATACCATCTTTTTTTCAAGCATTGCAGAAAAAATTAAAACCTGAACCAAAGTGAAAAACTTTACTGTTTTTAGAAACAGGTAATGACCGGTGATCATAAGAGTAAATTAAATACTGAAGTCTTTGTGTTTAAACCTGTTTGCTTTTCTGCCTTTTACTCTTATAGTTTTAACACTTTGTGTCCCTTGTGTAAACTGAGTATCTTACCAAAAATATTTGGGTAAAAAATACAGTAAGGAATTTCACTGCCCCTTAGTTTCAAACCACAAAATTGATTTATTTGAAAGAGAAGTTTTCCAGCATGAGGAGACAAAGATTGGTCTTCATTCTAAAGTACAATGTTAACAATCTAAAGAGTTACCTAATTTATTTAGTCTGTGCTGATTAACTTCATTCTTGATGGAGACAGTTGCTATTGCATGTGATGACAAATGAAACTCCCTCCTATGCTGCAAATTTCTTGTGCTGGGACACGTCCTTATGATTTAATGATTTCAGGCTTTCAGTCTCTTTTTAGTTCATGTTGTGTTATTAAATATTTAAGAATTATATGGTTGTGATGAATCCTATTTCAGAAGAGCAGAATTTGGTTCATTGCAGAGAAATTTTCAGGTGAAATTTGTCTTTAAAACATTCAATATTCGAAAGAGACAGGGAAAGGACAGAAGGGATCTTGCATAAATCTGAGGTTTATGAGTTCCTAAGTCTTATTTTTGATTAGGCAGATGTTTTGCTGAAGAAAATGGGTAGTCTTGTTTAAAAATATTTATAGAAAAACCAAAATGCAGACCAGCAGAGCAAACAGAGCTCGAATGAGAACCTAATGTTCTGTCTGGTATTTCTCTAGAAAATGTTACAACCCTGGACTTCAGCTTCCATTGCTCTGCAGGCCTTTATATGAGTTGGATTTAAACTGCAGTGATGTTATTGTTTGGGGACGTGTTGATTGTCAAACTACTGTGCCTGTTTGTGTGTTGCTGCAAACTATTGTCAACTAAAGTGTTTGGTTCAGTTATCATTACAGAGGGTTATTTGCCTATTAAAAACTGGAGTGAAATATTGGTAGCGAAATATTTGTATTATATATAGAAGACATTTTTATAAATGTATTTATCATGAGTTGTCCTACTAAGAACTGAATTGGAAAAGGAAGAATATGGAGAGTATTCTTGGCAGTCTGACTAGCAATGTGGCTGTTCAGTGTGGGATAGTAAATAGTTGTGAGGTGGTGAATAGTTACTTGTCTGCAGCTTTGTAACAAAAATCAGGATTAGTGTTTGAAGTTATATGAGAGGATACTGGGGGCGGGTTTTAAATCAGGGAAGATTTAGAGGTGGTTGGATATTGAAGCAAAATAGTGCAAAGAATCTTAGGATACAATTTGAGGTACTCGAAGGTTAGACAAAACAGTGCATTTTAGTATAGATATTTTGATAGGAGTAGTCAAATAAATGAAAATTACTTTCTGAGGAAAACAGGTTTTTTTAAAGGTTTTTGTTTGCCTATAGAAAATTGCTTTAAAATTTGAAAGGAAAATATGAAACTGAAAGTTCTATTCCATTTGGCAGCTGTTTTTTCTTTATTTTTCTAGTGTAATGTTAGTTTTCGATCGTGTGTGTGAGCATTCATTGTACATTGGAAATAGGAATATGAAAGCAGCATTAGGAAAGATAAAATCATTCTACATTATTTCTTAAATATTTTATAGTTCTTACAACACTTGCATTGTAACGGGTTCTGTGTTGAGTGTTGAGACTGAACGATGCAGTTATCAATAGTATTTGTCACTATTGCAAAGAACCACCCATTGCAGTGTGATTTATTTCCAGATGCCAGGGCTTCTGTGACTCCGTTTGCAAGGTCAGAATGCTTCACACTGACAGACTGTGCAAGTGTCTGTACACAGAGATCAGGTCCCTTTACAACCTTCCTGATAAGCTGAATAAATTAAAATCCTTAATAGGAAAAGATGAGGATATCAAATAGCTGTTGCAAAAGACAAGCTGTAAAATTCTTTGTGAGCAAAGGAGAGAGAAAAAGACCAAAATAAAGTGGCAGAAGAGTGTGATTGTTGCCATAATCTGAAAGGGGTGGCTGGTCTACAGCAGTTTCAGAGAATTAATCAGTGACACACAAATGAAGGAATGCTGTTCTGGAAAGCTCTGTTCATGATCCCGCCTCAACATGTGTTAGCTCTCAGCAAAGCTGGTTTTGAGAAAGCTGTTCTCTTGCTTATTGTCTCAGAGGCTATGTCAAATAGTACAGGGTTTGCTCACAATGATCTGAGTGTGGATAAGGGGACCAAATTCTTTAGAAACACATCTGACTCACCTTACTGCTCATAAGAATTACAAGAGTAGTGCTGGTTCTACAAGGAAACAGCCAATATAGAAAATTCATTTGTGAGCCATGAATACTTAAAAATTCATGTAGCTAATAGTTTACTTTATGTTTCCTTTCCAGCTGTTCTATTGTCTAAGTGGTTTATTAAACTGAAAATGTCTCTAAATACTAAGAAGTGAAGCTTTAAAAGCAACTAGGCCAGGAGTAGATAAAGTACATTATTTGACAAAGCTGTGTTGTCCTATTGCATCTCTGAACTGGGCAAGTAATTAATGAGGATCTTTGTCCTACTTAGTGTTGTTTTTTTCTCAAAAGTACCAAAGCCAAACTTCAGCTTTTTAAGTGTTTAATGCGTTTAGTCACATTTTACTCTCATGCTGTCTTTTCCAGCTTGGGCAGAACCCTCTTGTTGCTCTTGGCATGGAAGGTCTAATTTGATGGAGGTTGAACATTGTGAACCTAAACAGGGCTTTCAGCTCCCCACGCTAATTATTCTCATTTCATCAGGCACAAGTAATAGAACCACTTGCAGTGACCTGCTTTGGGCCTTATATAAAGTAAAAGGTTTCTTCCCTTGTTTTTTCCAAGTGTTACGAGCAATGGTGGCTATAAATGCTGTTTAACTCCTGATGTAACATCTGTCCTTCCACAGAGGAAGGTGCTGTCATCTAATTCAGCTAAGGCTCATTTATGTATATTTCTGAGAACTTCTGCTCTCTGTAACGAGAGGTTTTTTACTAGTCAGCACTGCTTGTCAGGTTATTTATGCTGCAGATCTTGGTATTTTTTAGTCATTATCTCTGAAAAATCTAGGATGATCAATGTAACCGAGAAGCTTTAAGCAGCCACTGCATGCTAGGTGATCAAGGAGGCAACTACAAGCCACTCCTACAAAACCCGATTTTTAAAATGATTGTGTAAATGACTTTTTTTTTTCTTTTAGGTGTCAGCTCTTCAACTTAACTGAGACAGAAACGTGCATAACTGGTAGAAGGGGCTTTTCTCTCTAGAACTGAATTGTGCACCTTAGCTGGATATTGAGGGAGTAGAATTTCAGAGGAATCTTTTCTGAATCTGACTGAGACCCTTAGGGCTATTTAAAAAAATATTTAAAGATTGTTTTATTTTGGTAAAATGTTGTCTTTTTTTTCCTTGAGTAGTTTTGTCATCTTTGTGTTACTACAAGGAACCTGAGACAGATTAACATTGTGCAAATCTGATTAAAATTATCTGTGCTGTTTCAAAGGTCAGGTGCACTCAGTGAATTTGCTTGCAAATTATTTTGTTTATTCTGTGTACGTATGCATCTTGAGCTCTATAAAGGTCAGGAGAGGAGATTCATTTTGGAATTTAAAAGAAGTTAGGTTTTTACTGCTGTAGCCCTGGTTAGTTTCATTTGAACTAATAAAAATTGTTTTGCTTGGTTTTGTTTTGCTGTCAGTTTTACTTTTCTAGTGAAACTTGTTTGTAAATATGAGGTCTACTTGAAAATAAGACAGTATTAGTAATGCATTTTATTTTTTTCATATTTTACGTGATCTTTATTAAGTACTAAATTAAGTACTGCTTGTACAAATTAAATACTACTCTTATTTGGTTTTTGGTTTCTTGGATTCTTTAATTCATTGGGTAGACTAACTATTTTCCCAACCAGAGTAATATATTTAAAGGATGCACAGCATTTAACTGTCTCTTGCCACAAATGTTTTAATAAAATAGGCGTGGTGATGCAATTCCTGTAGAATTTATAACAGTGCTGCTATTAATGTTCAGGTTGAATAATATAACCACAAAAGGATTCATGTGTGTGTCATGAAGCATAACTAATTGCAGTTGTTGGTCACAGAACCAGTGACAATTAGTAAGGAAGTGGGCTTCTATTAAATACAAAAGAAACTGCATTGTAAAAGCCTAATTTTTGTCCTAAAAAAGACTGTTATATAAGCCCCCTTGCATTCCAGTTCTGTCTCTAGAATGGTTGAAATATTTGTGATTGTTTGAAACAAAAAAACCTTTTAATGATACTTGTAGGAATGAAGAAATTTTCAAACCAATAATAACGATTTTCACTAAAAAATGAGTATCTTTTTCAAAGTTTGCATTCACTTGGAAAGTCTTGAGCTGTTTAACCAAATCAGATTTTCCTGTCAAGATCATTCAGACATTTTGTTTTCTGACTTAAGGAGGTGGAATCTGAATGAGGCAGAACATGCTGATTGAATGAACATAGTACTAAAACTTAACAAAACTCTGTGTGTTTTAGTGCACATTTTACTGGAAGGATGGACAAATTTTGCAGTTATATGAAAGGTTAAGAAAATTGTTCTGAGTCTTTTCATGCGTAGAAGAATATAAATCTCATGTGGGCAGTTGTGGTGCTTTCAGTAGTAAGGAACAGATGTCATTGTAAGCAGAGCACTTGCCAAAGATTGGTTCAGTGTGTATTTAACCTGCAGTTGCTGCAGTCCATGTGGACGTAACCAAGCTTGGCCATTAGTAGCAACAGATAAGTCACACTGGTTTCTTTTTAGTTTAAAAAATTGCTTTAGTAAATCGGGTGCTTGCCCAGGCTGGTTGGTTCTAATTTTGTAGGGCAGAAACTGGACTGCTGGGTGCCTCCTTTGAAAGACACAGAAGATGGTGAGGCCTAGACTAGGTGCCTTTGCTTGTGAGCGTTTTGCCAAGATGCCACTCCTGCTTTGAGGCTCTTATTTTTCTTGTCTGTTTCTTATTAATTAGTATAATTTGTAAGCTTTCCTCCACTGAGTCATTATTGTTCGTAGCAGGCACTGTCATTTCTCTTTACCTAAGTGTTTCCAATGAGAACGATTTCTGTGTCAGCTTTTCACCAGTTTTGCTGTTTGAATCCTAGTCCATTAATTAACTTTAGTGTTTTATACCTGTTGTGAGATGTAGCCTTCCCAGTGCTGCAATTGAGGCTGTAGGTGTTAGGCCTTGACAGTGTGATTTAAGAAAAATTTTAAAAATTTAAAATTGGGAAACTTCAGGATATTTGAATTAGAAATTAGAATATGTTTTGTAACAAAAAACCCCAAAACCCCAAGCATTGTGTATACCTGACTTACTTGGAAACTTTCTCTTAAATAATATGTTTTCCTGTTTTTCACTTTCCCAGGTGTCAGGGGAAAAAACATTGCATTCTAGTACTGTGATATTAACACTTCTCATGTCATGTTAATTCTGGTGTGTGGCTTGTTTTAAGAAGGCTTGCTTAAGTGGGATAAAATCCCAGTATGACATATGCTATGATGGCACATTTCTGAGAGGTAAGCTTGAGAATCATAGTTACAGACAAAGTATCAGGATCTGCATGCAGGGGAATAGAGAAGAATAGAAATGAAGAAAAGATGGAAATAGTGTTCTTTAGAGGAAGATTAATAACACATTTGGGAGTGATATATAAGGGTAGGTATTGCACATAATCAGAATTCTGGCTTATATAAATACTTTGGATGCTAGCTAAAGCTTCTAAAATTACTTTTTTTTCCAGAACTGTGTTGTAATATAGAACCACATTCATATTCATATCTTTACACATAATAAAACATTTGTACCAGTGAAGATCTTGAAAACTTTGATATACAAAAGAAACTCTTTTGAAACGTTTGGAGTTGGTAGTAGATTCTGAGGTATTAGGTAGTAAGCATTCTGTGAGATACACTGGGAATCCTAGAATTAGGAATACTTTGTCCTTGAACTTTTTTGTTATTATTTGATACTGAGACCAGAGCAGTGGCTTTCTGTGTATGGAAATTTGGTGTATGGGTACATACACTACAAATGCTGTAGTGGGCACTGCAGAATTATGTACTTAGCTGCATTTGCACATTTATTTTATTGTCATTAGGAAGCTTAAAATGGCTATTTCTCTTGCAGTGTAGGAATTAATTCCTAGATAGACTCCTCTAATGGATGGTTTCGAACTGGTGTAGCTTTATCTGAAAAAAAATATATATATTAATTTTGATATATTGTATTCAATCTGTTTGTTGCCATGTTGTGGTGGATTGCATCGGTTCCCTTGGGTGCTTCTCATTTATTCCGTGTGTGCAATGCAGGTGATTCTGGGCAGCATTCTGGGACACTCTTCCTTTCAGCTTCCTGTGGATATGGACTGCAAACAGTGGAAACTCAATCTGAACACAGCCGATGTTTTCTGAAATACAAAGCACACAAGTGCCTTGCTGTTCCTGCATGCTGTGTATGCACCTGGGATGGGAAATAATCAGTGGCTGCTTTTGTCTTCTGGCAATACTACTGCTGCTTTTGTGCCTGTAAACTCCTGAGGCTGAAAAGTTGTGGCTGGATTCTTCCTTTGAGCATTATTCATTCTGTCCATATATATTATGTGTTTCTCTTGTTATCTGCTTAGGGTTCTATGCTCAAAATTGGCTGAATTAGTTATGCATTTGTTGAGTTCCCCTTTGGTTTGGAGAACAAGTACCATCTCTTCAGGAAGTTTGAAGACAAAACTGGAGAATACGAAGAATTAAGTATTGTCAGTGTTGATGAAAAACATAAGTCAGGAGAAAAAATTGATAGCATTGTTTAAATAGCTTCTCATAAATGTGTAAGATTCTCATTAGTCCAACATCAGAAGTCTAATGAATATTAATGGATGAGATCAAAGACATTTAGAAATCAAAGCAAGTAAACAACAATTATTTTTAAGAATTATATAAGTTTTTAACTGCACAAAAATATAAATCATTTTAACAGAATGGCTCCATGAGAAGTTTTTCTTGAAAATATTTTTCCTGAAAGTTTTTGTGTTGAACTAGAAAGGCAAGTATGTAACATAAACCAGAAAAATACATACATCAAAACATGAAATAGATAAAATGTCTTCATTATGCTGTACCGAAATACCCAAATTAAACTGTGGAATCTAATAGGCTGGGAATTTTTTCTTGACCTGAGTCCATGATTTGAGCTTGACTCAGACTGTCAACACAAATGGGTAAATATTGCAAAGGAAATTACTTTTGGATCTCAGACCTTTACTGTTTCCTTCTACATTTCTAGTACTTTTGGACTAAAGTTATCCGTGCTGAAACATATACATAGTGTAATTCTGTTAAAAAAGATAGGTTTACACATCATTTAATACATGCGAGATTTTGCTTATCAAATATCGGAGTATGGCCAGAACTATCTTCATCTCATCATCTGCTTTTCCAAATCTTATGTAGAACCACAGCATGTGGTGTTATCTGTATGCCACAGTTACTTAATCTTTGAACAGAACATGCTTGTAATATAGCATGGGATATTTCAGCATCACAGTATGATGCAAATAAATCTTCCAAGACTGAGGGAAATAATTGGACCAGTTTATTAAATAGTACTTTTCATTTATCTTTACTTTTTTACTAATATTCATTTAATAATTCCTTTATTCCACTAAAAAAATAATTTTTGTATGAGATGATGATCTAAAGCAAATAATAGGTGTAGGCATGAGTTCAGGTATCTTTTATTTCTGTGATTAAAAAAACCCATTTTATATCTGTATAATTTTCTTTAAAATTCTGTGATGATTTTAATGCATTTAATCCACAAAGGCCATAATGGTGATATTACTCCAAAGGCCCAGCTTCCCTGGTGCAACATAGAGAGCATTGTCCTCATAAAGCACCCACTTGCTCTGGGCGATAGTGACATTATTTGACAGTTTGTGATTCCTATGAACTTTAAGGGCAAAGTAGGGCCTGCAAGAAGATCCCTCAAATAAGGTCAAAGAAACAGTTTCATTTTGAACCTGGATATAAAACTAATGGTATCTAACAGCTTTTAGTGTCACTGAATCAAATTCCTCAAGTAGAAAGAACGGGTGACATTCTGTTTTAAAGTGACCGTATGTTTGACCCAGTTTCGCGATGGTGGTGTCATCACAATTGTATCTTGCTGCTGTAGGCTCTTGCAGCCTGACAGGCAGAACAAGTTGCTTTAGCTCACAGAGCTCATCTGTCACACTGAGCAGCTTGCAGGTTTCTATTATCTGAATGAAATGTGGAGCAAGGACTTCTCCCTGCTCCCTGCCTATCAGCATAGTCAGCAACCTGCTCACACCCCTGGTAATGGACTGAAATGAAATGGTAGAAGGAGAGAGAAGAAAAAACTGTTTCCAGAGATGCAAATGTAAGCCACATATAATAATTAAATGGCTTCTGGTTCAAAAATAATAATTTAAAAAAACATGTCCAGGAACTAGATGGAAGGTTAATTTCCAAGGAAGGATTGCAATTTCCTTCTCTGAAATGAGAGATGGAAAGCTTTTAATTGTATATTTAAGACACAAAACTAAGAACAGTTTATAATTCAGTAGGGCAGTGACAGGCATCTCTGTTTTCATCACAAGCACATGCTTAGCACTTAAAGTGTTCAAACCTTTATGGAGATTTTATTATATTTTCCCAAAATAGTGCATCTAGAATTTTGTACCCTAGGCCATATCTTGCCATAATCTCTACACTCTTTGTAGTTTTGTAATAGGAGCAATGTTAGGGCTCTGAGTTTGTGCAGGTTGCACTTTGAAGTTCATGTGTGGCTGACTTGGCTGCTTTATTCTTGCCATGACCAATTTTTACTTGTTTTGAGAAAATTGGCAAAAGATGCACAAAGCACAACGCTTAGTAAATTCTGATTAGTGGTTTTTCCTATGTTAAGCATAGGAAGAAATTTTTTCTAGCCTGTTATGTCTAGTTTTAAAAATGTTTTTACTAGAGTAAAATTTCCAAGTAAAACTTCAGCTAGTAACAGCTACCAACTGGTTTCTGTTTGTTATAATAATAATGATTGTGGCAGTCCACAAGCAAAATGATTCACATGTGGCACGTGTCAGGGATGTCCTCTGCTATTTAAAAATGAGATAGATTATAGTGGGGGAGAAACCTGTTAATGTTTTATTCAAATTGATGCTGTACAACATTAATCAAAAGGAATACACCAGTTGATATTTTCATCATGGGAATGATGAGCTGAATCACTCCAATCTAATGAAAAATAGGACTATGGAATATATGGCATACATATGAATTAGGAAGATATTTCTATCTTTGGGTTTCACAGTTTCAGTGGAATAGAAGGGTCATTCTGTGGTGATCGATGGATTTGTGGTGAATTGCACAAGATCTGAGAAAATGAGGATTGCATTTATCACATCTAAGGGGAATGTCAAAGTGTGTGTCTGCCCATAACCCCATCAGTGGTAAAATGATGACAATGTGCCTTTGGGAGGTACCGATCAATATGACTGTTGCAAAGCTCAACAACGACTGATGCCGTTCTATCTGATGAGTTCTGGGGGTGGTTTAGAGAGCTGTGGAAAGAAAAAACAAAGAAAAACATCAGCTTTGTACCCAGGACCTGCTTGGAGAAAGTTTGAAGTGAGTCTCATAAAAATGAAATGGGACATAATGTTCTAGGTTTGAAAAATTAGATAAAGCTGTTCAGCTGAATTTGGTTTGCCTGGTCATTATAGATAGCACTTACACAATATATAATCATTGAGAGCATGACACAGAAGCAGAATGACTTCTGGTGGTCTTGAAGACTAAGTGTGTAATGAACTTCCCAGAGTGCAGTTCATTGGGAAAACCAGTAGTAGTAGAAAAAAAAAAAAAAAAGAAAAAAAAAGTTGATGATAATCCATTCAGAAAGCCCACTGGTTTGCTCAACAGAAATAAATCCTATGTTTTCTGACCAGAATAAATCAATGGCAATGTCACAGATGAAGAATATCCAAAACAAGCTCAGAAGTAAAATGTAGGTGAACGCAAACATTTTAAACAGCAGAGAAAGCTTGCTGCTTCTGTCACAAAACCCATAACATATAAAGGCTAAAATGTATTTCGTATATTGTTTTCCTTTTCCCAGTAAAAACTCTGAAACCTGAATCAGATTTTCTGTGGATAAGAGAGAGGGATTTCTGAGGGAATAACCCAAATGCATGCTGATAAAAACATGCATATATAATGTAAATAGGCACACTTAAAATCCCTCTAATTATTTTCAGCAATAGTGAAGACAAAAGCACCTGAAATCTGTGGTCTTATTTCCTAACTCTGAAGTTCCTAGCTAAAAGATGTGCAGCTTTTTTCCTTGACTTGATGTGTTTTTATTGAAATGGGTATCTTACTCCTTATGTAGCCAAATCTTGCTAGTCTAAATAATTTGAAGAACCATTATAATTTAGGAGCAATTCTGAAATTAAAAGAGGGAAGAGGGTAGAAGTGGGAGTTTTTTTGGGAGCAGCAATGAGGTTCAGAGAAGAAGTAATTTCTGTCAATTTTTCCAGGAAAACTGAGGGAAAGACTCAAAAAATTTTGGTTTTGCACAAGTTCGTATTTATTTTTGTGCTAAACTTAGAGTAAAATTGTACGTACCTAGGGTTACAAGGGTGATAGAGGTTCATAGGAGTAGAGATCAGAAGAGATCACTGAAGTGTTTTGTTTGATCTCCTGTGTGGGCAATGTAAATGTCACTCATTTCCCTCGATGGAGACAGGTAACATGCTTGGCAGAAGTGGATCTCCTGGAAAGCTTGTCTTTGTTTGAAGAGGGATAAGTGTCCACTTCCTTTGGTAATTAGTTCTGTTTGGTGGTTAATCATCTTCCAGATTAAACTTGGGTTTGTACAAATTGATCTTTTGTCTGTGTTGAGTTGTCTCTGACATTCAGGGCAGTCCCCTTTAACTTCAGAGGAAATTGGAACTGGCCTAAATTGCTTCACCTTGGCTCCCCTCTCCATGTACAGGGGTGCTGGATGAGTTCAGTGTTAGTGACCAAACAATGGTGGCATTAAAGCAGTAGAGGGAAGCAACATCTATTAGTACAGACCTTTTTCATACAGTAGGAGCTGTACAAACTAAACATAATTATTAATATATAGGCCAAACATTGATGTATGTATTTATTATCCCTTTGTAGTCTCTAATTACAGAAAGATGATACTCTAAAGGTATTTCTTACATTGCAGTGACAAACATTGCCTTACACTTTGTTACATTCACAAATCTGACTGCAGAGATTAAAGATAAAGCTGACAGGACAACTTCTTTAGCCACGTGGCTTCCCTATCAGATGAAAGTGCTGAGTGATAGAGGGAAAAT
The DNA here is from genome assembly GCF_000691975.1 of Corvus brachyrhynchos. NCBI lineage: Eukaryota > Metazoa > Chordata > Aves > Passeriformes > Corvidae > Corvus > Corvus brachyrhynchos. Next base: position 161,483 of record NW_008236442.1, on the reverse strand, counting down.
GTAAAGAAAGTTGATATGCTGAGGGTCTCCAAATCTTAGAGAGTAAGTGCTGACTTCTGCTTTGTTCACAGTGGTTAAGTTGTGCTGGTGTAGTTATGTTTGCAAAGATTAATGCCAGCGTATTTAAAAATAAATGCACTGGTCCTGTGTCTGCTGCCTAAATTAATAATGCCAGGTGAGAAAAACAAGAAAATTGGAAGTTACTTTTTAATGGCTCTTCTGAATTTGCATGAGGCTTGCTTATGTAGTAGTATGCATCAAGCATTTCTATGGAAAGCAGGAAATTAAGATACATAAGGCTGCATAACTGTGGATTTTTCACTGTGTATTAAGTGGATAAATACCTAAAATTTAGGTAGCAGAGCATAATAGTTGTCTGTGTGTATAATATCACAATAACTTTAGTCTTTGAAGACAGTTCAGCATTCTTTACTTGCTCATAAACATGTAACTCAATTGTTCTTTGATTTGTAGTTAAAGTAGAAATAGGGTGGATTTTTTGCTAAAAAGAGATTGGATCTTACGTCAGACAGCCTGACAGAAACTAATTTTCATTAATAAGCTATTTTTCTGAGATTCAGATATCCCATAATCTTGTATTTTTTTCAACAACTTCAGCTTTTCATTTTCAGATTTTTCTGTTGTCACGTTCAGAAGGTTGAACTGGCATAATTAAAGCAGCCTACAGTGTAAAAGAAAGATGTAGAAATTCAAGATAGTCACATTATGCAGTGAAATTTAAATTGATATGAATTTGTGTTGTTATAAACTGTAACTCACTATGATCAACTGTTTGAAGACCAGTTAAACAACATATTTGTATAGCCCAGAAGAAGCAAATGTATGCTATGCTGTGATATGAGTTTGCTTTTTTTCTTCTGATCATGTTTGCCTTTTATGACATGGTACATTAATTTTTAATGTATATATAGGCAGTTGAGCTGTTAATAGGTGGAAAAATATATAAGAAAAAGATTGAAGCAAGGAAATGTTTCTAATGAATAAAAATATTTTCAAAGGAAACATTTAAGAGGAGCTAGAAAGTGGAGTTCTGTATGTGGCAGCAGCACTCTCCAGGTTTGCCGTTGTTTGTACCTGTCTAATCTTCTTTTTATCTAAAGTTATTATGGTAACTGTGGTGTTGCCTGCCATAGTTGACCTTAAACCAAATAATCTCCTTTTAATTATCTTTAATTTAGATAGATTTGGCTTCCATTTCATACTCACATATGCATACACACCCAGTTCTTTCTCCTGTTTTTTATTTGGGAAGAGAGTGAAAATGTCTGTTCGATCGCTCACAGTACCTGCGTCCTTTTTTTGTGGCACATCTGCACAGCTGCTGTCAGGTGCTGTTACCTGCATTAAATGTCAGACTTGCTTTTCCTTGGAGAGATCCTGGCAGGAGGAAAATTCTCTGGAGAGGAGGTGGTGACTAATTCTGCCCTAGTATGACCACATTTCTTAGATACTCTAGTCCATGTAGATACAAGCTCACCACACCTTTACTGAGAACTGGCGAATACAACCCAGCTCCATCCTGAAGCTGCTGAAGCTGCTGTCTCACCCCTTTAGCTCTGAGTTAAACTCAAGCTACTATGATTTGCCCCTTTAGCATCAGCTAGTGATCTGGGTTTGATGTCGAATTAAAGAGAATCATGCAGCTTTTCTTTGGATTGAAGAGGCAGTTTAGGTCTGTCCTTAGTATGTTAGTGGAATGTTAAGCACACAAGCTGGGTGAGCAGAAAATGGCAGTGGAGTGTCTTGACTGTAGAACCTTGTCCTTGGCTGAAATGGAATTGCACGTGGTGATCTCTGTGTCTAGAGAGGCTGATTGCTTTGCTTTTGAGCCCTGAGCAGCCCTGGTGAACTGAATCAATTTATCTTTTTATAAGAACATGTGGCTTGAATTCCTGATTCTCTGGGCATGTCTGTGTTTGAGCTGAGATTAGTCTGGCTCCAGATAGAGAAAACAGGAGCTCTGAAGGGAACTTAGAGAAGAAAGGAATGAAGGGTCTTTCCTTCCGTGCTCCTTACTGAGCATAGGTTCAGTTCAAGTACTCAACAGAGGAGTTAAGAATTACAACAGTTCTCTTTCTTGTTGGTCATTTTTTTAATGTGAAATGTGTATTTAGAATCGTTTAGGTTGGAAAGACCTTTAAGATCATTGAGTCCAACCATTAGCCAAGCACTGCCACTAAACCATGTCCCTAAGTGCCACACCAGCACATTCTGTATTTCAATATAGGATGCTGGTGCACCTAGGATGTATGAAATGTAGGACTTGCTTATCATGTCATTGAGAATTAATTCTATGTACCATCAGTTTTAAAATAGTCTCAGATTTTCCAGTAGTTAAAGGATGGAGGAAGAGTGAATAAAGTGAAAAAAAGAATAATAAAACTGTAATCACTGGCACATCACTACCTGACAATAACGGTACTGTCTATTAGGTGGAAAGATGGAAGTTCAGATTTGCAAAGCAGCACGCTATGTATTCACATTGTTTTACTGCTTGCGCTGCAGTGGATCTAAATTTGATCAAGTATCTTTGTCATTGAGAGGCAGTAAATGTTTCTCCACTAATTGTTTCTAATGCATTTTTTAAAATTTATTGTGGAGCTGAGAGAGTTGCAAACACTGACAGTTGCTCAGATTTCGTGAAAGAACTGGAGCAGTCATACCTTGAAACAAAACAGTGTCCAGTTCCCAGGGGAAGAAGTGTGTTCCCTGAATGCATTTGTATTTCAGCAGATTAATTGAGAAATGGCTTAGTAAAAGCAACAAAGGCTTTCCAAACCAACTCCTTCATACGTCTGAGATTTTAAAGACCATTTTCTTAGTAGTTCTTTACTCATAAGTTGATGGACTTTAATATTATTCTGGGACAGTTGTATATCAGAGGGTTATATAGATATACTTTGAAAATATAATTGCATTGACCAGCATAGAAGTTATTTGAATTTGGAAGTAGCTGACTTTGGAAACCTGGTATGTCCTGTAGAAAGCAGCATGGTAGAATGGGAGTGTGTAGTTAATGTGTCCCTTTTAAAGAGAGAATATTTGTAGTACCAGAATACCAATTACATTATTGGCCCTGCAGAAGAACTGAAAGGCAATTGCCTGAATTAAGGTGACATTGGGTGTGAGCGTGATTGAATTTAAGTTCCCTCTTACCAAACACAGTTAGTAAGCCCTTAGAATCTCCAAATAAATACTTGTGCTTTAAGGTCAGTCCAGACCTCATGGATTGCTTTTCCTTTCCCTGATAAAAGCAGATGCAAGCATGCCAAATTGCTTTGCTCCAGCTTAACCCCAGCACTGTTTGAATTCATAAATGCTACAAAAGGAAAGCTTATTACCGCATACAACAGTGAAGTGGGAAAATGTCATGCCTACCTAATCTATTTCCTGGGAAGGGGAGAAAAATCTTTTTGTTCTTTTACTAAGACCTGGGGAATAAAGTAAGAACTGGATGTGATGCTGATAATCAAGGATTGTCTTTCATATTTTAAATGGATATCAACCCTATATTTTCTGTTGTCTCTGATATATTTTCTCAGAAATGAGACAGCAAAGGAACTTTTTTTCTGAATTGAATTAAAATAGTATACTGTATTTAAATAGTTTTTAATTTTTTAAACTTATTTTGTTTTTTACTATTAAGCAGCTGTTTCTCTGAAGCTCTTGGTTAAGGATAAATTGTTCAAACACTGGCACATCATTTAGTAGATGAAACAAAGCAGTGCTGCATTTGGGCTTTATATGGTAACTATAGCAGTATTAGAGAGGGCATCAATGGGAGCTTTGCTCTGAATTGGTAACAAGTACATAGTTTTAAATAACTTGGATGAGAACAAAACACTCCTAAAATAGAGTGCTTGAGGGAAAAGTAGATTTTCACACTGTAAACAGTGTTCTTTGAAAGCTGGGAGAAGGAAAAAAAATACTGTAGCACAGTACAGTAAGTTAAATCATTACATTGATTGAACATTTGTCTATTTGCAGTGGTTTTGTTTTGTGGATGTCAGTAAGATGAATGGTTGAGAAAGGAAGTAAAAGGGAAGTAGTAGTGGGTAAGGTTCAAAACGAAGCAATTAACATTCATAGGGTGTAATTGTGGGTAATGTGTTACGTTCACTTTCCTGAAAGTGGTTTAGTGGTGTTGTAAACTACTACCTGTAATAGACTTAGTAAATCTACAAACCCAATTTTTGTAATAATACATTCCTCAAGTTTTAAGTGAGGATGACTAATATCTTGTGTTGTATGAGTCTTATTTTATTTCATCATAAACGTTATGCAAAATTTTACTTCATTGTAAAGTTGAAATTCTGCATCTAACAGATGTTGAATCTTTTTCTTTTGGAAGGTGGTACTTAAACCTGAATGCCTCTCATTGTGCCTCTAAGCCTGAAATAGGGCAGGTATTTCTTAAGTTATTTTGTAGACAGTCTGTCAGCCCAATGAGATATTGACAGGATTTTGTAGGATGCAGATGGCAGAGGAAATGTAGTACTTCACTGCTATCATGAGCTTTTAATTTTGTTTCTGCTGACAATCCAGTTATTAGGTTGCTGGTTTCCTCACGAAACATAGCATGTGGCTACCTAATTAGATTGCTTTAAAGCCCATTGGAAATGCCGAGATATTTCTCATAATCCTTTTGCCTTGGGTTCCTGTTGTAAAAGGCTAACTTCTCAGTCTTGGGAAAAAAGGCTTGTTCACTGGGCTAAACATGAAAAATGCATTATGCTTGATGTTCTGCATGATGTTCTTGGTTAAAGTATAACGTGCAACAGAATTCTCTCTACGCTGTGTCCCTTGAAGCAGTAGCTGCTGGGCAATGATGGCAAAAAAATGTTCAGATTACAATTACAGGGACTCTACTTAATTATAGTTGGTAAGAGATTAAACTTTAATCATTCAATTAAAGCTTCTGGCCCAACTTTTTTTAAAACAATATCAGTAACAAATAAACGTGGTTTGGGTAAGCGTGTGTTGTTTGACACTGCAAATGACATTTTCTTTGCACAGCATAATGTGCAGATTGCCCAGGAAGGGTTTGCATTTAATAAGGTACTTGAAGAAAGTGTGTTTTATTTTTTTAATATGCCTTAAAATTGTCCACAAATGAAACCTACATATCCAAGGCTTCACCCAGTGAAAACTGCTGTACACTTCTAACTATTAAAAAGGTATCCCATGCTTCTGTGTGAGAGCAGTAAGATGAAATATGGTTCTAGGGAATTGCTTATTTAAAGGTACTCAAAGGCAGTTGCAGAGAACTGAAGTCACCGGGAAGATTTAGCAAAGAGCTTTGAATACTTAACAGGAAAACTTGACACATTGAAGCCCCTCCATTTCATGTAGCCTCAGGGTAAACACAAAACTAAAGTTTAAAGCCCTTCAGTTGTCTTGTGAGCAAAAGCAGATCCCAAACTGGCATGTATTTATTGTTATATTGAAAAAAACTTCTGAGGGAAAAGCTACTGACATGCAGCATCATCCCAGTAAGAAAATTTTGCTAGGACTAGAAACAGGGATAGTATATGTCACTGCAGATGTTAGGCACCCTTTAAACGAAGTCAGTTAGGAAGACTATCAAAAGGTTAAGGTAAATCTGTTTTCAAAAAAGACATTCTTGATCAAGCGCTTCTGAAATTGCAGTTTTGAACTCTTAGTAGAAATTAAATAAACGTTCTAATTTTGCCTTTTATACTGTGTACTGTCAACAGGAAAAGCTGGCTTAATTCTGCAAGACTTTCAATTTATAGCTTGAAATTGCAATTTTCATTATTGCCGTGTATGTTAGGCATTATTCTTGCTTATCAATAGTAGATGTTTATTTTTATTTGATAATAAAGTGTAATATCAAAATAATCATAGTAGTGCAAATGCCATATTGTATGTTACAGTATTTCAGACTTAAGAATTGGAATTTATAACAATTTATACCAAAGTTGTAGTATTTTGTTATCACTAAATAGTTCAATGACTACTCAGTTCTACTGTAGTCCAACTGTCTAACAAATAGTAATGTTAACTTATTTTCATTACTTCATTACCTTGTTAAGTAATTTTCATCTTTAAGCCCACACTACAGTTTTGTATCTCAATCTATTGTTCTCCATCTTAATTTTCAAATTATTCAAAGAATTTCTTGTAATCTCTGCTAATCTTCTCAAAGAAATGATGTGAGCAGGGAAGGTAGAAAATAACCTGTTTGTTCCAGCTGCTCTCCTGGAATACCATGTCTGGTGGCTGTCCCAGCCCTGAGAATTCGTCTCAGGTGAGCTGAGCTCAGTGGTTGCAGTGAAAATTCAGGAGTGGCTTCACTGTGCAGAAATGCAAACTTGGGTTCAGTGCTACAAGGTGAGGATGACTTTTGGCCACGTTCTTGTTATGAAATGTTGTAGTGTTTTTGGCCTTTCAAGTGTTGTTACTCCGTTAGAACAGAGAAGCTGCAGTAGCCAATTGATTCTTCTTTTTCCCAATGTCAGCATTCTGTATTCTGCATGAGGAGCATAAATCCTCTAATCCTATAATTCACATGTACAGTTTAAAAAACAGGCAAACCTATTAACCTGCAGGTAGGTAAACCTGCTTATTATTGTTATCATGAAAATGAGATATTGAGTAAGACAGTGGTAATCTGAAGCTATTATGTTTTATGCTGTATAAGTCAATATTTTATAAACATTTGTTTTAGGACATTCCTCTAGTTAATGCCATAGTAATGCTAATCACTGCCGCTGTCACTGTTTAAATAGTTTTGCAAACTGAATTTCTTCCAGGAAAATCTTTGCTGACTTCCAAGCCTGGAAAATACTGTAAGGTCCTAAAAAAGACGTGTCCATTTCTTACGTATTTAAAGACTAATTATAAGAATAAAGAGTCAGTGATGAATACAGAATTCTAATTTAATTGGAGAGTATTAGAATGCATTTTTTTCCTCCTTCTAACTTCAAAACTTAAATTTTATTTTTCATTTTTTTCCTACCTGGAAAAAGCTAATTTAAGCCAACCAGATTGCACATTTGAAATGTACAGAAGTTTGGTCCTATTTACTGAGTATTACTCCCATGGCATATCTCAACTTCCCCTCACAGGACTGACAGATGCCTAAATGTAAGAGATTGTTCTTGTCATGGGAGGCACTGACACAAATTCAGTTGTGTGGGTTGTTGGCTCTGTCTGATGTTGTCCCTTCTAATGCTATAGAACAAATCACCTTGCACAAGGTAAGCAGCATGCCCTGTCAGCCTTTTATTGAAAGCTGTTTGTTCTGATCTGTCTTGTCATGATACCCTGTTTGAACAGTGTTCTTGAACAGTCTTGTGTTCAAGCCAAACTTTCACAGCAGTTTTCTGTTGCAGAGTGATCTCATATGCAGCATTTGACTGTGGGTGAGTATCAAAGGGCCTATTCACTGCAACATAAAAAGCTTTTACCTGCTGTGACTAAACCATGTTAAATTGTTACAGACGTGCAGGTGTCTCATGTGTTGGCAGGACTGTTTGAGCATAAATATCTTTGTTCAATCACCAGGTAATAAAACCAACGAACTTGATTTCTCTCCTACATGTGAATTAAAGAAACAGATTGACTAAGGGAGATCTTCCTGAAGGAGTATTTGCTTCTAGAGAAGTTCCATCTTTCCTTTAGACTATATTTTGTTCACTATATTTTATGGGTCTTTTATGTTGTTCAGAAGACGTTTGCTGCATAGAGTGCTCGCAGTTGTATTGAAAGAGAATGTGATAAGCTACAGCTTCGTTCAAATAATTAAGTACTTCCTGGCTTTGTTAGTGTTCAGAAAACTTAACAGTTGTATTGTACTTTCCCCCTTCTGTTTTGAAAAAGCTGTATCGTAAATGATACAAGGACAAATCTTTTGCTGGAGCGGTACCTTCTGTTGCACTGCTGACCCTGATGGAAAAGCTAAAAAAAGGCGGCTCTAGTAATTTTTTCTCATTATCAGCTGTCTTATTAAGTATTTCCCTATGCACATTGTACAATAAAATCATTTTATAAAAGTGAGGGAAGGAAGGCATTTCTGTTGACACCCTTGGTCTAGGAGAAAAAGTGTTGGGAAAGAAAATCTGCTCTCCAAATGAGGAAGAAGCATTAACAGTTTTAAAGAGAGCTTTTGGAACAAATACAGGTGTAGGCAGCACTCTTTCTTGGGAGGGGTCAGTGTGAGTGAAAACTTAAAACCCCATAATGGTCTGTGGAATCTCTGTCCACTAGAATGTCCATACTGCAGAATACCATGTTTTGAACTTAAGTTCTCAGAGAGAGCTGCCACGGGTGGGGATGAGGTGCTCACTTTTATTAGAACTGTATTCTAGTCAAGGTTTTCCCTAGGTTTTTTAGAATAAGTAGGATGTACTTGGGATGTGAAAATGAGATGTTGGTTTGCTTGAGAATGCAACAGCTCAGAGCCTCCTGGAGTTTTTTATTACAATGACAATGTTTTTAGTGTTTTGATAGACACAAAGAGGTGGAAGGAGCAGTGGCAGATACAATTATCTTCAGTGAGATGAACTAGAGTTAATAATGTATTACTCTACTTGAAAAACTTCTGAGAATTTTTTCAGAAGATATTTTGATGAGTTCAGAGAGAAGTTGGTGGTATCATTAAATAAGTTGACAACTTCTGTAATCAGCTTTTTGGTATTATAGCTCAAGGGAAAGTCAATAAACTTTGATTCCCAGCATTAATGTAATTATTTTTCCCCCCCTTTTTTTTTTCCTTTTCTGGCTCCTTCTGCAGAAGACTGCAGTAATAGAATATCAGATGGCCAAAAGCAATTCAGTGTTCAGAAAGTCAGTGTCCCCTAGGATGATGTACAAATGTAGGAAGACTGGGGGTGGAATAAATAATTTCCTCTGATCTTGTTAGGGATGAAATTATTATAGAGAAGCAAATGTAATTCATTGAATATTCTGTGAGAGAGAGAAGTATGCAGTTCCTTTGATTACCAAAGGTACTATTTTTTTAAGAGTTTTTTTTTGTTTTCCTCTCACCTACAGTATTTTCCTTACACAGTATACAAAAGTGTGTTTGCACTGCCACTTGTTTTGGTAGTTGTAGTATACTACTTGAAGTAAGCTGCTACTCCTATATTTTGGTTGATTGGGCTAATTGGACTTTAATTTTCATCTTCTCCTGACCTTAGCCTAGTGAGAAATTACTTTAAATGTTTCAGTAAGAACACTTGCATTGTGCTTCGTATTATTTAATTATTCTGATATTAATGTACTCAATTTCATTCTCATAACAGAATATAGGACAGGTGAGATGAGTGAATCATTGTAATATATATTATTACATATATATGTGGTGAATAGTATAGACCAAAGACCTTACAAATTGACCTTTAAACACAAAAGCTTCATCAACCTCCTGTGAAAATACTCTTTTTCTCTGGAAAAAAAAAAAAAAAGAATATTAAAAGATGATGCACTGAATCTTTAAAACGAAACCTTTCTGTAGGTTTAACATCTGTGTGGTTATTTGAGGCTGACCAACAACATTCAGCTGGAAGTGTCAGGTGCAGTATTGAAGGTGTGCTTTCAGGTGTGATGTAGCAGCTGTGGTCACATAAAAATCTGCTTTCAGTCACATGAGCAGCCAGCAATTAACAGCCAGCAGAGCAGATTGGATTTAGTCTTAGTTTCAATTCAAGTCTGCCCTGAAGAGTCCAACAGTAAGAACTTTAACTGGGCAAGTACAACACCATCTAATTCTTTAACTTTTGTAATCTGGGATTTGAAATGCATTGTTTTCTAGTTTAAGCCTGAAGTTGCTTAGAATTATCAGTTATTGTTATGAAATGCTTAAATTTAGGGGTAAAAAAAGATATACCAAACTGACTGAAGTCTTTAAGTTCCAGTTTAGGGAGAGACTTGACTTTGAATAAGATAAAGACTTCTTTATCTCATGAATTCAATGACTAGTAAGAGATACTGAATTTACTGCTTGGTGGTTACTCGGTAGTTACTCCCTGCATAATATTTGTAGAGCACAACTAATATGAAATGCTTTTCTCTGCACTTCCTCAACTTATCACACACTTACAGACATCCAGAGAATTAGTAGATTGTGTCGTGGTTATTCTCCCCTTTGTCTACCTTAGTAACTTCCCCAGGAAAAGTCTTAGAGGCTCATCAGTGCAGAGGAACAGGTTTCACAAAGCAATTACAGGTTTGGATGATGCAGCTGAACATGTCTTATAAATTTCACTATTTGCATTATTAGATATGTGAGAGTTTGGTGACCTGTGGTTAATTAGGCTGTGTGATCTTTCAAAAGAAGGATTTGGCTCACATAAGTGGCTTAGGTACTTTGGAAAATGGTACTTTGTGATGTTTATCTTATACAACTGATGTTTTCTGGTATTTAATAGGGAAAATCTTTTACTACTTGTAAAACTGTACCTAAACAAAGTAATCTAAATGTTTCCTTCCTTGTTGTTTCTCCTTATTTCCCTTTTGGAAGAAACCGGTAATCAGAGTAGCAGACCTCTGGCTGCTAAGAGCTGTTTTGTGTAGCTGTAAGTAGTGGTACACTTTGAAATGTTGACAGGCCTTGCATGAACCAAGAGCTGATTTTTCTTGCCCCCTGGCAAGAAAGCAAGATCATGATGCTTTATTATTGAGGCAGATCCTTGAGCAGTGTAGCTAAAGCTTAACAAAATCTATCAAATGGAAACTTCATTTCTGCAGGTAGTAAAACTGTGTTGAACTCTGTCATTGTGTGCTTTGTTTTTCCTGTGTCACTTTCTTAAAATGTTTTGTTTGGTTTTTTTTCAAGACATAATTTCACCTTTCCCAAGCATGTATTTTACACTTTGAAGTTATCATTAGAGTATTTCCTTTGGCAATATATTTTATTGAAGCATTAGCAATGCAGTTGAGTCATTGAAAAATGTGGGAGCTATGGGCACATCAGGCTTGTCTGGTAGTTTTGTGTTGTAATAGGATTTTTTTAGTGGTCTTGAGTAGAGACAACTGTCAGTAATGTTTACCTTGGCAAAAAAAAGGCATTGGGGATGGAACAAGCCATAAAGAGAGTATGTAAGTAATATTGTGAATAATAATAATGGTGCTTATTAGCAGGTGACACATTTACATGTGAAACAGACCGGAGACAGAGCTGTCCTGTACACTCTGCTTCTGGAACAGCCAGTGCCAGTTGATACACAGGTAATTAATGGGCTTAATGACTTTTTGCATGATTTCTTGAAGAAAGTCTGTGATTACAGCTAATGATAGCATCACAGGATTATTTTGCATAGTGACTCATGTTTTCCTCTTAGGTGTGTGTATATACAGATCATTAAATTGCTATTCTTGGTGCAAATATTTACATAAGTTCAAAATGCTGAATGACCAAGAAAATTTTATAGTTTGAAGTAATCTTCCATAGGCAGTTGGACTGCATGACTAACAGAATTATGTATGCATAAAATTGCTTTTACTGGAGAAGCCAAAATGCAGAATAATAGCTTGTCAAATTGTCATTTGCCAGTGAGATCATAGATTTTGTAGTCCAAATTAGGTTGTGTTCTTTTTCTTTTTGTCAGGTCACATTCTAATAACCATATTGTGCATTAAACCCTGTGATTATCTGAACACTTGACAGATGGTAGGATGTTAATTTATATGTAAGAGACAGTGATTGCCTGTGCAGTAATGGCATTCAACAAAATATGAAATGTCAAAATCCCTTTTTTTTTGTTATGTCTTCACTTACTTCAGCAAGGTAATTCTAACAGGGGAGTATTTTTTGTAGCTAAACATATGCTTCATTTACTAGTGTTAACAGGTTTTGGAGTTTTGAATCTTACTTTTTATACTGAGAGATGTTTACATGTTGGTCTAGTGTACAAGAAAATGGTAGAGTACAGTGAAAGTGAAAGAGGTTATTATATTTGTGAATCTAAAGTTTTCAATATGCATATTACTCAGTTTCAAGGAAAATGAGATTACTTTTTGGTTTACTTAAGAGTTACTGTGATACTCATGAGTTGATTTTATGATAACACAGTTGTCCTAACTCAGAGTTCCATTAATTGTTATCAAAATGAGTAGTTAGTTGCTTCTAATATCTTATTTAATTATAATCTAAACTCGTGTGTAAAATACCACAGAAAAGAATGTGTTTGAACCCAAAGGATTTTGCCTTTTTGCTGGATTTGAGACAGTTGGGGCTGTAACAGATAGGTGAGGGAGGAGTGTAAGTGGCACAGTTCATTGCCACACGCTCCATGATGAAACTTGAAATAACTTTCTGAAGCTGAAATACAAAAACCCAAAGAAATGAGCTAAGGTTATAGTTTCCTTTAACAGTGCTGTTTTCAGAAAATTCTTTCTACCTTTACATCTTGTCAAGACATTCCTTACTCCCTTCAGTTTACTGTATGCAATACCTCTCTACCTGTGGTTCACAGGATTTGTTTACCTGTACTGATTGCTTATCACCGTTACTCATGTTATCTGCTGGACCTCAACTGAATGTTAACACCTTTGAGTTGAAAAACTTTACTTTTTATGAATCAAAGTCCCCAAAATACCTTCCTTTTGAACAAACTGTTGGAAGTTTGTAGATTTTTAATACTGAGGAAAAGGAACAGAAAAAGAAGAGGCTAAGTATTAATTTGCTTGAAACAGTTTTCCAACAGAAGAGAGTTGAAAATCCCAATTCTTAATGATGTATTTTTGCAGTCTTTGTCTCAGTCTTTGGCTGAGACATCATTATTAGGCATTTATAATCAATCACTGCTGTATTTAGGTATTCAGTAGCTCTTGATTTATGAAATAGTATGTTCCTTATTAATGTTCCTTAATCACTAAGAAAATTATTTTTCTGTAAACTGTTTCAGTAGGCCAAGAAAGGAGTCATCAAGTCCTAGAGACTGGTAATTACTTTGCTTGTGCCACAGCATTGTGTTGTTGTTTTCAGTGTGTGGGAAGTCTGAAAGGCTGTGAATTGGTACTTTGGGAGTGAAAACAGCAAAAATAATTTCTGTTGAGTATGTAAGTTATAGGAATTTTGTTGGCTTCCATGCTTGGGGAAAAACATGGTCATCAGTGTAGTTAATATGTGTTATGTAAATACTTACTATAGAAATATTAGCTCTGAAGCGTAATATTCTTTGGGAAGACCAACTTGTTCCAGAATTTCACAAACAAAATAGGTTGTACTTCTCTTTGTAGGCTGCTACTTTCAGCTAAATAGTGTAACCTCTCAGGTATTATGAAGCTATGTTCAGTCATGAATGCTTATGGCATTTTGAAGGACTGGAGAACAGTGCAGTGTATGATTACCTGTACCTCATGTTATAATGATACTTCATGTAAACTTTTCCAAATTTATGGAAAAGCATTGTTTTTCTATTAAAATGATAATCAAAGTATGTACTGCTAAAGTGAGAAATTAAAATGTAAATACCAGCATTTTTGCAGCCATTCCATTTGTCTGCAGTTTTGCCTGCTGTTTCCTATAACAGCCCTATTAAAGAGCATTTAAAATAAAAAATATAATTGTTAAGATGAGCTTTTGCTGTACTGAATAGTAGGGAAAAAATCTACAGGCCTGTCTATCAAACTGAGCTGCTGTTTAGTATGTCTTTTTCCAAAATATATTCCTTTACTTTGGAGTAATACAGTAGCTCCTTTTTGGATATTTTATTTATTAATTTTCTATGGTGACCTTAATAATTTGGCTTGAAGATGTTGGCACACAGTCAAACAATTATTTGCATATCTACCATTTCTGGATAAAAGTTCTTCAGCTGGGCATAAGTGAGCTCTTAGAAGAATTTTGTAATGGTTTTGTGGCCTCAATTATTTGTTCTCAAGCTTTCTCTCATACTGAAGAGCATTAAGAACAAGAGTGCCCACTGTAGGATAAAGAGTAACTGTATGAAACACACTAGCTAAAGGTGCAAAGTGGTGTTACAATGTTATTTTAACATCATTGTCAAAGTAGGTATTCTTATTTCTTTTAGAGGTGTTGTATCTGGCTTGAGTTACTTTTGGTACCTGTTTTCTGCAAGACTGGATAAATTTAGGAGCATTATTTAAAGCACACTGTTGTGGTGGCCCAGCCCAGTAATGGGCTGAAGCAGTTAAATGCCAGTCAAGCCAGAGCCTTGTTACAATGTTATTTTAACATCATTGTCAAAGTAGGTATTCTTATTTCTTTTAGAGGTGTTGTATCTGGCTTGAGTTACTTTTGGTACCTGTTTTCTGCAAGACTGGATAAATTTAGGAGCATTATTTAAAGCACACTGTTGTGGTGGCCCAGCCCAGTAATGGGCTGAAGCAGTTAAATGCCAGTCAAGCCAGAGCCATCCATTGGGTGGATTTCCCTGCCCAAGACAGGGGGTCGGAGGGCGGGTCATTAGGCGGCACCCAAGTCTAAGCCGCATCCCCCTGGGTGGCACCCGGGTTCAAACCACCTCCCCCTGTTCTAGAAAGGTCTCCCTTGTTCGGCTGTTTATTGGCTTCCTGTTGTGACTCCCGCCTCCCTGTCTCCCTGATTGGTTCTTGTTAGATTGTATCCTCCCCCTTGATTGTATCCCATTGGTTGCCTCTCTTTTCCCCGCCTTGTTCCATCCCCTTATAAAATGGTGTGCACAACCCTCCACGAGGTTCTTCTGGTCCCTGGACCCTCCTGCAATAAATCTGTTGGAACCCCCATCAGAGGCCCCTCTCTATTCCTTCGTCTCCGGGTTGACATGAGCTCTAGTCGTTGGCTGCCTGTGGGCCTCTTCCGAGGAGGAGCCAGCATGCGCGTCTAACCAGCGCCTTTCCTTGCCACTGAAGGCGTTCTTTGGGGGTGTTGTGGAAGTAACGCTGTGTCCCCTCTGACTGAGGGCATGCCAGAGCTTGACCCAATGAGCCAGGACCACATTAGCACACCACAGCAGCTGTAACATGTCATTGTAATACTTGACTAAAGGATTGCCCTGTTATTATTATTGTTTGCTGTTGAAACCTTTGATAGATGGAATTGTAATCAGAAGATGAAAACTTTTAACAGAGGCCAAACTATGAAGTTTCCCTGGAGTCTCCCTTGAAAAGAAAAACTTGAACAAAATTATTTTAATTTAAGTAATAAATTTTTAATTTAAATAATGAACCGTTCTAAATGCGCTCTTCTTTATGTGAGAGCCTCTTTCATTAAATTGGCTCCAGTAACTATGTGAAATGAAGCCTTAAAAGTGGACTGAATGATCCCCATGCAATATCTGTATTAGCAACTGTTTGGGGGGTGTGTGGGGATCTGGCATAACTCATGGTTTAGAGACTTTTTTCCAGACCTAAATATGTTAGAAATTGTGGCTCAGTGGAACACTAGAGTTGTTGAAATATAACCTGTTATGCAGCAACAGCTTGCAGTTACACAATAAAGGAGAGAAAAATAATTGTTCTTACTGGAAATACGGAAGAAATGAACCAAACTGTAAACAAGTGTAGGCATTGGTGACTTCAGAAGCAAAGGAGCATGTTGTAATTAAAGAGCAAGGTGTCTAAAAGCAATGATGTATGGGTGTTCAGGTTCCACGGAAGCCTGGAACTGCTTTTAAATTTTATATTTTGAAGAACTTTTTGTGACATAAAGCCCGTTTCCCTTTGAGACAGCAGCATGCTCAGACTTTGAGTGCACAGCTATGAACTTGCCAACCATGTTAGCTGGAAGAAGGAATGTTGGTGCTTAGAACTCTTGCTGCATCTTCTCAAAATCCCCATTCATTCCGAGTAACTTTGGTAAACCCTTTGAGGTGCCGGTTACCTCATTCACTCTGGTTTCATCTCTGACCTTGTAGGCTTTGCAAGGAACTCCTTCCTGTTCCAGTCTTTTCTTGAAGGCAGATAAGAATCAAGGAGCTAACTAATAAATAAAAAAAACTACAGTGAAATATTTCAATATCTGCACTGCAGCTACACTGGAAATGAACTTTACAGCTTTGCAGTTAGAAGTAGATACTGTGTTGAGGATTCTGGTGCACTGGCAGACTCTGAAGAACTCTTCAAGTTGATTGCAATGTTTGTGGCTGCTGGTGATGAGAATCTGAGTTCTATAAATGCATTGTGATAATTCTGTACGTAGCTGAAAGAAGAGATATGTAATATGTGTCCTTTTTTTGTTGTTTTTCTTGTGATTTTTGATATGGTGTGGAATGTATTTTCAGTGCACCTAAAGTCACACTCGAATACTACTTATGAACTGACATTTTACTTGACAGTAAGGTGTGTTTTCAAATAGGAATTACGTTCCAAAGTACTGTTTGAAATACTGAGCATGTTTCTATTTCTACAGTATATCCATCTAAGGATCTCTCAGCATTTCATAAGCATTAATGAAATAAGCCTCACTGCAAGGCAGGTATTATCCCAATTTCACAGATTGCAGGGAGGTTAATTAACTTGCCCAGAATCACTCAGTGATCTGTGATGAAAATTGGTTTCTATTTAAAAATGGATTTGCTGTCTCATGCTTTAACCATTAGGCTGTGCTTCTGAAATAATATTTGTGGTTGAAAATAATGTTTGGCTTATTATCAAGTTACAATAAGCTTTGTCTATGCGCAAAATAGAGTGAAGTGACCAAATCAGTTTTAACTCTACCTTTGTACATTCCAATTGAATGGAGTTGGGTTTGAGCTGGATTTTATCTAAAAGAAACTTAAACCAGTGAATAGAGACACAGACTTGGCTTTAAGACTATTTTATATGTGAATTTGTGCTCCTTTATGTCAAAGGACCAAGTAAAACTAATGTTCCTTATTGGTCTGAGTTTTTAATAGAAACCTTATAATTTCACTTAATCTGGTTTAACAGAAATACCATAATTTGAAAAGTAAGGGGAAAAGGCATTTTTCAAGTAACTTTAGAAGTCATTCAGGCATGTGAGCTGTTCCTTCCAATTATTTAAGTTGCATAACTACTACTTCTAATTTTAAAAATTACAAAAAAGTGTTTCCTGTTAAGTGTTTTCACTCTCATTAATGAAACATACAAATTCAGCTGGAGAAACTTACTAGTAAAATTCTGTTTCTGGGAGAATCTTTCTCTGTAGTTTTGCTGTCTTGGTAGGAAAGAAAGTAATTTAGGAGAGAGGGCTTTATTTTTCTTGATTTATAGCCCCATTTTCCCTGTTCCTTCACCAAGTATGCAAATGTGGTTGTAAAAGTGGTGATGCTTGGGTCTTAAGAAACCTGCAACTTCTTCACACTCCCACTGTTGATTTTTTATGTATCCTCTGACAGGTCATTTCAACTGGTTTTAATATAGTTTCTGGATTTATAAAACTGGCCTAATGCTTGTGAAATGCTTTGAAAATCTGAAGTCTGTTATGATCAGGGAAGTATTAATTTTATTGTAAGGGTGTAGGAAGCTTTTCAAAATGGAATAATTTTTGTTTTTAACTTTAGATTTAATCTAGTAAATCCTGGCTAAATGCAATTCTGGTTAATGAACAAGACTGGAATTCATCACCTAATTAAGAAGCATTCAGCACTTGACTTTATGCACCAAAATGCCTGATTTTAAAATTACTTCATTCAAGTTAAAAAACAAAAGGATCTAGGGGCATAAAGTTTTTTTAAAATGCCATATAAATGTCTCCATGTAATTGCTGACTGAATGCAACACCTATGTAGGGCATGTAATTGTGGATCTTTTCTTTGAGCATTGCTGCTTTGAAGGTATTGCAGTAATGCATAGGTGAGTGCTAAATTTAAACTGATTTTTTACATCTTCAAATGCAGTGAATTTTTAACATCTAAGTTAATACATTCAGGGATATTTTATTTTTTTTTTTAGAAATAAGATGTTCAATGAGCCTTTTGGTACTTCCTCCTCGTTTTCCCTACTTTCATATTCCCTGATTTTGGTTGAAGGCCAGCATATATTTGTAGCTCACTAACTGAAGTTTTCTTTGGTGTCTTTCTTTACTTTTTTGTCCAAGCAATGATAAAACTTCTAAGACTGTTCTGAACGTAGTGGTCTACTTAGTGCTGATGGTAAAAATCTGTCTCTTCACTTGTATCCAATTTCCATAAGACACTATGGCCTGTAAGTGCAGTATGATATAAATAATACAACATGCCAACCAGGAAAAAGAGTTTGATTTAATTAATGTTCCTCCAACACATTAGTCTTTCATTACATATAATTACTTGGGGACTCAAAGTAGGCACAGCTGTAATATGGCTGGTGTTAAAGTTGAGATTTCTCAATAATGCATCTCATAGGTTACTTTTTCAAGTTTCCTTCAAGTTTCCTTCTCTTTGTGTTGTGCAGAAAATGACTTCAGTCAAAATTGGATTGACCAGGAAATGTTTAGTCTTGCTGCCACTCAGATGTCTGGGAGAGCAGATTGAATTGTTCAGTTACAGGGATGTTAAATTTATAGCAGGTAAAAGCTTTCTGTGTTTGTCAGACTATTCCTTGAACACAAAGTGATTGCACCCTTGAGGCAAGGAACCTCAATGAAAAGTGGCTGTACATAAATACAAACTCAATTCCTAGCCAAACAATTCCTAAATTTCAAGAATGTGTTTCAAAGGAAAATAGAGTGCCAGCCAAAGGCATATGTCAAGATTTGTCTAATTATATTTGTACTGTACAAAACAGAATGAAAGTTACACATTTCACCAGAGTATTTAGCTTTCTAGTATTGATAGTCTTGGTCATAAACTGCATTTATGAAAGCATAACTTTATCACTTTTTGTACATATGGATGAGGGGCATGCTAGCTAGGGAAACACGAAGCCCAGAGGTCTGGCTGCACCCTCTGTGTCCGCAGCTCTAAGGGAGAGAGTGAGCTCCTCACCCGAGGAGCTTGCCGTAGGCTAGGCTGTCGGGGCGTGCAGGCGGAGGCAAAGAATGAAGGAGGGGAACTCTCCGTATAGGTTCTACAAGCCCGTGTATTGCACGGGAAAGGACCAGGGACGAAGAGCCGATTTTTAGAGAGGATCCAGGGATTTTATACTCGGGGCAGGAAAGGCGGGGATAAGGGATTCAACCAATAGGGTAGGCAGAAGGAGGCAGGGTTTACAGTGAGGTGACCAATGAGGATAACACAGAGGAGGGATTACAGGGGACAGCCAATGGGGTATCGAGTAACGCAGAAGCTTCTAGGACTAATGCATATTTAACTAGGGGAAATGAATATTTATGAACTTATACATAAAACAGGAAGGGGAGAACAAGAACCAATCAACACAGAACATGTAAATAACTGCACCCAGGGGTGATGGGATCTCACCCTGACCACGAAGGCAGTCTTTATGCATTGGTGCCTGACCACCAAACAGCACATTCTGGAGTTCATTCTAGGGTCAGGGTGGTTGCAACCACTTGCACCACCACATATGGATGCTTTGGCAAAGGGACTTAGTGAATTCAGTTGCACTTATAAAATTGCATGCAGTTAATGCTCTTCACTGTTAAAGAAACAGTGTCCAGTCAGAAAATTGTTCTGGGTGCATGGTCACTCTGAGAACAGAACTAGCTGAGAGTAGCACCCAGGTTTTCTGTGAATGGAAGTTCACTCTCTTCTGTTGATTTATATCTCAACACAAATAAATTTTATGTGGTATTCTCAAAAAAATAGGTGCAACTGTCCAGGGAATATATATTGGGGTAATACTGTGCTTCTGTGGGTAGGACATTATTTATTGGTTGTATATTGCGAATAACAGTGTCAGGTTTGTTATAATCAATATTTTCCTCTTAATACTGTCTTCAAATATTTTGAACATTGAGTTGGTGTTGTCTGTGCCCCAAAAATACGACATTGTATCCCAGTCAGTTAGATGCTGTTGAGAATTTACTTCAGGTTTGTGCAGGTATGTTTGAATGTCTCTTTAAGTTTGGAAATGAAAGGGTTTTTTATTACTATTTTTGGTAGATCTCGGTAACTTATTTAATGTATCTTTGTATTTGCTGGTTAAATACCTTCAGTCACAGTTTGCTGGTGTTTATGGACTGAAAGTTCCTGGTAGGAGTGTGGGAATTTCCTTTTCCCCCATGTTTGCTACAGCCCTCAGGGTTTTCACAGGTGTTTGAACTTCTCCATATTTTCCCTTATCTTAAGGCCTTCTGGTTGGTAAATAAGATTTAGTAAAAGTAGTAATGTAGTTCCTATGAGTACTTGGGCTTGGGAAAGCTAATACCTGCTGCCAAGGGAGTGAGCATCAAAAGAGGCTGTGGATTAATGCTAATTTGGAAAGTTTCTATCTTTTCTCAGTTAATCTTGTTTCTAACATGTCTGTGGCGTGTCAAGAGAATAAGAATTCCTCCCTTCAAAAGTATTGCATGTAATAAATGGATTTGCTTTATTAAAACCCAAATTTGTTGTAGCTCTGTCTAGTGACTTCGAAATGATTTTGTGAAGAAGTTAAAAAGCATAAAAATCTACTGAAAGACATCTTGACAATTGAAAATTTTGGAGGAAAACTGACTTCCTTTATAAGAATAACAAGGAAAATAGCCTAGTTCAACTTAAGGGCAGACCACAATGCTGAAGATGTGACTGCTCAAATGGCTGTTGAAGATAGTAATTTATGAACAGCAAAAAATGTTTAGAAGATTCTTTCACTGACTTGCTTTGAGCATAATGTTGTACAGAAATCTATAATACAGGAGGCAGAGCATGTTGTTAGCTGACTTAAGAGAAAAATGAAGTTGTAGCAAAAGGTTGTGTCTCTGTGTCTGTGTTCAACCTTTTTTTCAGCACAGCCCTGCTTTCCACTTTCCCATTGCCCATTCCCATCAAGTACTTCAATGAGGTGCTCTGAGAGCTGAAGTCAAAAAAAGTGTGTATTTAAACTAAGTAATGAAAATCAGGGATGAGGGACATGACTTCTATTTATGTTTATAGTTGGAGTGTAAGAACCATGTATCAGCAACTGAAACTTGAAAGTAAAAATGGACAAAAAAGGTGTTATTCCTGTGCTTTGACAGCACATGGAGCTTAAGATGGGAGTTACTTTGTGTTAATAAGATTGTGTTTCATGCCTAAAAGTGATGTTAAACACAAATTAAAACCTTTTTAAACTATTACAACAACTATGTGCTTCAAATTAATGTCAGTTTATACCAGCTGTTCCTGCTTTAACATAACAGCCCTCACAGTGGAATGCTTCACCTGGATCAACTTGAGTATATGCATAAATCCTTGCAAGACTGGACCTGGAGCATTTCATGAAATGCAAAATGGTAAACTTTTTATGGTTCTACACTTAATGTTTTTGTAAACCAATCTGTAATTTCATTATGGCAAGGAAAATTGTATGAGCATCATGATAAACTGTCTAAACAATGACATTTTCTAAGTCTCTTTGAAGGAAGGAGATAAAATAAATTTAGCTTTTGCTAGCTCTGAGGAAGATTTTTTTTTTTTCCTGTGGTTCTTTTTTTTAACAGCTGGGTGTATCCTGGCACATTCTGTAATTTGAGAATGTTTGTTTAATGAGGATCTCGTATTCCTTGCTGCTTTTCCCTCCCTGTACACCTGGCTCAAAGGAGAAAAGCAAAGAAGTTTGTGTGCTTACAGGGTCTTGGTAAAAGACAGTAATTACATACATCTTATCATCGTTCTTACTTTGCTCTATGGCTGTTTTGGTAGCCATATATCTCATGGCTACCGAACATGATATCTCATTTATCATGTCATGTCTTTTGATCAAGACTCTTAAAATTTCTGCCTCTTTCTAGGCACAGTGCTTAGCCTGGGAGAGTTTACTAATTGTCCTTGGCTCCTTTCAGAAAGGGGAAAAGCTGATGCAGAGTGTGACTTTGAGCACCTCCAGCACAGCTCGCCAGGTTCTGCTGCCTTCAGGGACTGTAAAGGGAGCTGTGCATGACTAAAGGCACACAGGTTGCTGTCATACTTTACTGTCCCTGACTTGGTTTTTGTTGTAAAGCAGGGAAAATGAGATTTTTAAGGCCGGGCTCATAAGAAGATTTTATAATGGTTCGACACTTGTTTTGTAAAATATTTTTGTTCTAGTTAGAGAAACAGCTCATCAGTTTTGGTGTTTGAGGTCACTTCTGCCCAGATTTGCAGCATGTCCCAACTTAATGTATTCACATAATAAGCATGAAATAAGATTTTGCACACCTGAGAAGGTCAAAACTTGTGGCTTAAACTTGAGTTCTGGCAATTCAGAGGATGCTCAGACTTGTTCTGAATGTGTTCTCTTCTGGGTTTTTCTTTTTCCTCTGAAGAGCAGCAGTAAATAACAAAGTGTGTCTGCAGTGAATGCTGAAGTTGTTGGTCTGAAGTGAAGATGAAACTTCTCCAAACTTTGAATCAAATAACTGTTGTTGATAGCCTTTCTTTTGATTGGCAGGAAATACTTTGATCTGTCATAATTTGATTGAAAAACATAAGACTCAAAATGCTATTCTAAATTTGATAGCCTCTTTGTGCAAGGAATGAATTGCTGGTGATAGAATATATTAATTGTTTAGAGAAAGGAAAATTAATTGTTTTTGTTAAATTCTATTGGGACTAAATTTTACTTGAAGTTGTGATGCATGCAATTTTCTAATGCATATGTAAATGAACTCATTAGTGCACAGTCATATTGAAATCTATTTTGGCCCTGGGATAATTTGTCTTTTCAAAGCAGAGCATGCCATTACTGATTCTTAAAAATCTTTTCTATTTCTTTAAATGTGATATTATTTCTATTTCTTTGTTCCATCTTACATATCTAGCACCCAACATAAGGGAGATGTTTTCTTTCCCTTCCCTTATATTTTCAAATAGATGTTCAAACAGACTTCAAAGTTAATCTTGCAGTTAGGCCGGTGGAGAGAGCAGAATAATCTGTGGTGACAGGCAAAGGGATAAGGGTGGAAAGGGTCCTCCTCAGATGCTGGTAGGGATAGCATTTATGGACTTATCCCAAGGGAACTTCTTGGTATCCAGATCAAGTATGAAAGTGTTTGCAGCACTGGCAGCTGAGTGCAAATAGAGTATTTTATTTGGTGCCTCAAATATTGTGATAAATTTGCTCAAAATAAATCTATGCTTCCTAGTCATTTTAGATTTTGTTGTTGCTAAAATAAAATCTCTATGTACTTGGAAATTTGCATTTAGCATGTAACATGTAAAGTTCATTTCCTATGCTTTTCTTTTTCTGATATGGTTTTACAGAAATAATTGTACAAAAGTAGAAAAATTTGGTTTTACTATTACTCTGCTATAGTATTTGGTTGGGGTTTTTGTTCTGTTTTTTTTTGTTTTGTTTTAAGAAAAGTATCTCAGCGGCTTAAAAAGCCAAACTTGGTGCAAATGTCCTGCCTAAATGAATTGTTTCACAGCAGCTTTTGGATCCTGCTTCTGCCCTGCCGAGCATTGGATTTGTACCATATTTGTTAATGGCCTGGAGTGGATCTTCAGTAACAGATGAATGTCCTTTACAAAGGCAGGGCTCAAAGTGTCACGTGTTTATGTGGATATAAATAAGACTGTGTTTCAGTTTTTTGTTTGCAATTGTTTAGTTTACTTGTCTCTCTCTTCCTCTGAAATGTGTTTTTGAGGTAATCTGATGGATGTAATCACAGCTCACCAAAACGTTTCCTGGGTTGTTCTTAGAATCTCATTGAGGGGGTTTGAGGAGGCTTGAGGCTGATCTGCACTGAGCTTTTTTTATTGACAGACCTTGAAGTGAGTTTGCTAGTCTGACTTTCTTCTTTAGCACTTGGCTACAGGGATCACTTTAAGAAACAATGGCAACCAAACCCAACAGAAATAACCCCTCGAACAAACCTGCTGTTTAGCTTTATGAAGTCATTCTAATCCAACACAGAAAAAAATCCAAAGAACTATGAAACAAATTCAAGATTTGAGGTCACTGTAAATGACCTCAAAGTCTGTGAATATGGGGGCCTTTTATCAGTTACATTTGTTTATATAATGATAGACTATATATCTAGTATTCCAGTTTCAATTATGATAGGCATTTTGGCTACAGAGAACTCGCGAGACTAGATATTATCCTGAAACTTTAGTTTACTAAATGTGCCCTACCTTCTAAAATGAATCTGTCTTGCCATTTGAATGCACTTACTAGAAAGTGTTGGATGTTTTGGAGTTGCTTTGTGAAAAATAGCTCCACACACCCTCAACCACCCACTCCTTCCCCAAAACCAAAGCAAAATAAATCCAACTCAAACCAATTACTAACTAATTTATTTGGAAAGAAAAAAACAGTTGAAGTATATACTGTAATGTGTTTCATTTTGCCAGAGATCTTGACCTCTCTGGCATACCGAGATACCAGATGAAAGATTCTTAATTAGCAGAAAAAAAGCAAAAATCAAATGTAGTATATGGCTTGTGGTTTAAGAAATTATACTGGCAGATGTTAAAAATGTTACTTGGAATGTACAACTTGGTTAATGTAAATTATTTTTGTGTATTTAATGATCCATGGATAGTAAATATTTCTCATTTGTTACAAATATCTTGTGTCAAATCACAGATAAGCTGCTGTTTTGTTTTACTTCATATTTACACAATCAATTCAGCTTCTTTAACCCTGCTTAAAGAAATTATGAAGAACAAGTTGCCAATGATGTTAATAAATTGTAGGAATTTCTATCATGTGTCCTTGAATCTTCTACTTAAGTCTCCCTTCTTTTAATTGTTTATTAAAATAACACTAGGAGCACAGCAAGTATGACACAAAGAAACAGAGTCTATCTGGATCCTTGTTTTCTTTTCTAAGGTATATAAGGAAAAAGGAAAAAATCTTTGTGCCAAATATAATTTTGAAAAGGAATACAGTCTGAAATTGTTTGAAATGCTCTTCTTTTTTGGGGAGGATAAAAAAAAAAGGCTTTCTTTAGAGTACACAGTATTTTGATTATTGCAAATGGGGTGTGATCTCGTGTTCACAATCCCTTAAGAACAGGATGAGTAGACAGAGCTGGTTCCTGGAAGTTGTTCTGTCATCTTGACCTTACCACTATTTTTGCTTAATTCTGTGAAATACAATTGCCTCCTTAAAGGCAAATTGATTAAAAATATTGGAATCAAAACTGGGCCATTGAAAATGGAATTCAGTTCCTGGTTGTGGTTCATGTTCCTTGTAACCTTGATGTGGAGGCCAAATTCAATTGTTTCAGTGTCTTTTAATGTGTGATAATAGGTGTTTTAGAATAGTAATTTACAGGAGCATGAATTAAAAGTACAGGGGTTTTTCTTTTTTTTTTTTCTTTGTTAAGTACAGGTAAAGTGAAGTGCTGAGAATGAAAGTGCTTTATAAGATGAAATATTCCCATTGATGTTTGAATATTTCCCTTTGGCTTAAACCTTGTTATTTCCTTATTTGCAGTAGGAATGTGCTGCTGCTGACAGTGATGACTGAACCATCCATATCTGCCCTCTTTGGCAGCTTCACAGTGGAAAGTCTTGCAGCCCTTCCCATTTGGGCAGGGTGACCAGTTTGAGGGAACAAGCTTTTAGCTCCCTTTTGTACTTATTACTCTGGGTCTTGATTGCTTCTGGTTGTTTGATTGCTTCCAGCTCTCTTCAAGGGGACTCGCCTGTAATCTCACAAAATTGGGTAAAAAGAGTTGGGTGTTAATATATTGAGGTGGCATATTGATAAATCAGTACTGCCTTAGGAACCATTGGTGCTCAAGTGGTTTAAATTAAAAAAATAGTCATTAAACCTCCAAGTAGCCTTTGGACAACTTAAAAGCACTGGTGGAGGAAAAATAAGTTGAATGAATTAATGACTTACTCAGTGTTACTTGAAAACTTCTCACTGTTGGAAATCTCACCCAGTGTGACAATGCACTGGAGGACTTTGCCCAGCCTGGAACAAGGTGACCTATGGGCTGCTCCTTTGTGGCTGTGCTCACTGCCTGAAGAGTGTCTCTTCATGTGACGAGGTATAGCAAATATAATCTCAGAATGGTTTGGGTTGCAAGGGACCTGAAAGATCATCTTGTTCCAACCCCCCCATGGGCAGGGACATCTTTCACTAGACCAGGTCGTTCAGTGCCCCATTCAACCTTCCAGGAATGGGGCATCCACAGCTTCTCTGAGCAGCCTGTTCCAGCACCTCACCACCCTCACAGTAGTGAGGTACTGGGACAGGCTGCCCAGGGAAGGTTACTATGACAAGAGATGGGTGTTCTCCAGGGGCTTCAAAAAATACATTTATTAACAGATTGGGAGAGGAGGAAATATAAAATAAACTTCACCATATTTTTTGTTTTAGAATTTTTCTGTGGATTTTTAAAATGTTTTCCTGATTTACAGACATTTTACTTACCACTTAAGAGGCGATGGATGATGTGCTTTGCATTGAGGAACAGTAGACTTTTAATGTAATGGCAATCAGTTTATAATAAAGCTTTTTTTCTCCCCACAGGAGAGTTCTTAGCCTTCAACAAACTTGTACTTAAATGCTGACTTTTTAATAGTACAATTTAGGCTAAGCTGTTTAAAACGAGGGTTGAAAATAACATTTTTGTTTCTTAATAAGTGTCATGGTTTAACCCCAGTACCACATAGCCCCTTGCTCACTCCCTCCCTTCCTTCCCCACAGTGGGGAGGAGAAACAATTAGAGAGAAAACATAAAAGTCCTGCGTTAAGAGTGCTTTAAAAATGGAAACAAAAAATATAATAACAGTGACAATAATTATAGTAGTAATAATTGTGATGAAAAGGAGAGTAAAGACTGAAACTGAAGAGAAACGATGCTCAGTACAATTGCTGAGCACCCACTGATGCCCAACCTGTCCCCAAGCAGCCATCAGCAGCTCAGTCTATACCAAGATGAAGCAGTTTGGGTTTTTTCCTCAAAGGCAGAAGAGCATCCTTGCGTGTGAAGTTTATTGAAGAAGTGATAATAGATTAAAATGTGTGCTAGGGCATTTGGTATGTAGAATTTCTAAAGCTGTATCACATCTAAACCAGCTATGTTCAGGGCTCAATTATGTGCATTTTAGATTCTCTTATGTGACCAATATACTCTTTTTTAGAGTTACCTACATTTATTGATTTGGGACATATGCCAGTCCTTGTTTCTTTCAAAAGTAGCATTTGTTGAGAGTTCTGAATTCATTATACAAATTCAGACTGTACGCTCCTTTGCCATATTGTGACAATCTCCTTGAGCAATTTGAGGGACTGAGTACTTGATCAGTCCTAGTCTTGCCAAATTCTGTCTTTCATACTTAAAGCATTTTGAAACTACTTTTCTGTTGATAGCTGGTGTATTTTGTTTCTCCACGTCTTAGTCTGTGTAGTTATATTGTGGATATCAGTCAATACCTCTGCCAGATGGAAGCACTTTGTGTGTCACTTTACCTCTGAATCCTCTTGTGTACTGCTTCCTTTCTGCAGTCAAGCAGCCCCTCACTCTTACAGACAGATTTATGCAGCTCTTTTCCCTGGATGAAATTTCAGTTATGTTTTTTGCTGGTTGCTTACTTTCACATCACTGTGCCCCCAGCCCCCAAAATTTAAAAACTGCTTATCCCCCAATCCATCAGTTTTCTTTCATTGCAGCTCAGACTTTTCTGTTTTGGTTCTTCTTTCATTCCATTATTTGTAAATAGGGAGGAGAAAGTCTTCTTATTTCACATATATATGCATACACACGCACACACATATTATATATGTATATGGTTTTTTAGAAGAAATCAAGGATGTCTTGCCTATTAGCATTACTGTTAATAAATCTGATAAATTTTTTCCTGAAAGGTTTTAAATCGAATGCAGGGAAATTTCTTCTTTGGTTAAGTCAAACCTGAATTCTGGAATACATTTCTCTAATTGAATGTGACAGACACTTATTTGAAAATGAAGATTATTTCTAGTCTTTAAATTAGTCTTGGAGCTGCATATATCACAGTAGTGCTGAAGAATAAAGGAAAGGTTGGGGCGAAAGCAGTTGATTTAAGTTCAGCAAATATGAGTTCAGTTCATGACTCTTGCTCCTTCCTGACACTGGTAAAATTATTTTGGTTTTGACCAGTATTTTGAGGATTGTGTTCATTATTGCTGCTGACTCAGAATGTAAAAGGAATGTAGATGTTGAAGTAAATTATTTAGAACAATTTTACCTTTCATTCTTTTCTTCCATCTGAGAGACAGATGATGATAACCTAAGTTGAGATAAAAGAATGGAGTTATCTTCACTGAACAGGGGAATTGGTTTCCTGCATATGAACAGCCACCGTTCCCAATAGGACTGGGACATTCTGAGAGTTCTGGAACTCATCGATGGTGAAGGGAGATTCATTCATGAAAGTGCACTATGCTGCGTTGGAGAGTCTTCAAGGTCTTGAAAACTGGAAGTGAAAGGTGCTTTCCTTAGGAAAAGTTATTACTGTGTCAGCATATTTCTTAGGCTGATGTTCAGCATACCTCTAAAAAAAAATTAGTGTAATACAATTTTGGTGGATATGGACTCTTTATTTCCAAATGTCCATGCCACTGTAGTCTCTGCATGAATATTCCAAGGAGGAATATTTTGTTTTAGCTTTCCAGTAGGAAAATTAAAACAACAAAATACAAAGCAGCAACAAGAATTCAACTTCCCCAGATACAAAAACTATGAGAAGAGTTTTTCTAAGTATTTGGTTGTCTTAAATGTCTTGTCAAGGAGCTGGCCAGAATTGGATTTCAGGCCAAGTTAATGGCAGAGCTGATAATAAGAGCTGTCAGCAAGGAGCAATAGGAGTAACACTGATTTCTTGGTATGTCAAGAATTCCAGGAAGTACTGTGTTTCCCTGAGACAGAGAAACTCCTACAGTTGTGTGGGAATGTATTCTGTGTCTTCAGAAGACAAATAGGTTCCAATCAAAATGATCCTGGATGATGCATAAAAAACTGGGGACTGAAATAGGCAGTTGTTTCTGCTGACTGGAAGGGTACAATTTCAGTCATGTCTCTGCCCACCAGCCTGTGCTGCTTTGTTTCAAAAGATGCCTTCCCAGCTGCTTTCTTTTTAAAACAAAATAAAGATATGCTTTGCTTGTTGACACCTATGGAATAACTTATTTTTTAATGTAGATGTTATTAAAGTTAGAGGAGAGATACAAAGGTTTTAATAGTAGGTGCAGAGATTTAAAACATGAATGTTTTTAGCAACAGAATAGGAGCCTCATTTATGGTGATGCAGAAGGGTTTGTCCTATGTTGGCAGTTTCTTCGGAAAGCTGTAGTTTAGCATGTAGCTGCTGTCTAGATCATATTTGTGCAAAAATTAGAAATGCTGCTCGATAATGCTAAAGCCTTTTGGTGAAAAGTCTGAAAACCTTTTTGAGGATTTCAACATGGGAACTTGTCTAATGGTGTCAGGTAATAGAATTATTGTAGTACTTGCAGGAATTGTATATAGGTAGAATTATTAGAAAATGCACATTCAGTTAATCTAGTTTGAAAGTCTAAAACACCATGTCACAAAAACCCGAGGGTTACAAAGGTTTTCCTTTGGAGGGTGAATAGAACAAGATGCTGCTGAACTACTGAGTGTGTAGATTCCCTCCTTCCCCCCTTAAATGTTATATACAATGGACAGTTAAACAAGTTGTAGTGGCTGTGCAGCTTTGCTGCCTGATTCATTGTGCATTTAATTTAATTCACTAAAGGTGACCTTTTTGTATTTCAGTACATTGACACAAACTTTGCTGGCTCTGATTACCCAGGCTTATGTTGGAACTTCCCATGGTAAAAAAGACATGATAATTGTACCCGCATGATAATTGTGCCCACATGTGACCTGGCTTTTGAGTGTTTATTTAACTGATTTGACACAATTGAAATTTCCTCATCAGAGTTGCTCACTTTTAGGGGGCTGGCTAAAAATGTATCTCAGCCGTGTCCTTAAGCATTATGTGCAAGCTACCTTAAATAGCAGCTGCTTCAGCACAGTGCAAAAAACATATTGGACTGTTAATTGGTGAGTGTTGAGCTACTGGTTGTTTGGGCCTCTGATCTAGAGAGAAATTACTTTGTTTTATACACACACACACATACACTGGTACCTTTGAAAATACAATGTGATACCTATTATCTCAAATGGTGAAATTATGACTTGTAAGAGGCCTTTTCCTTTTTTTTCTGAGTACTTTTTCTGGAGTGGAATGGTAGTTGTAGGTGGTTGTATTTGTTTTTTGCCAGTCAGGTATCTTTTGGAAGACCTGGGAACTGATGCCTGCCGAAGCTTTCCGAAGGGATGGAAATTAAATAATTAGTTAGAGCAAGCGGACAAGGCTTCGCTCTGGTGTTTTGCCCACCTCTCATACTTTAGGTTGTAAGAAAACACATGAATGTGTGATAAGCCTTTCACTGGGACAGATCATTTCCTGTCTAGCTCTAAGTTTACTTTGTCCTTCCCGGAAGTCACAGGTCTTAAGTCAGTTTAATAGGAAAGTCTTAATCAGTAAAATTCTGAGTTACTTTTCCTCAGTATTAAATTCCAAGAGTACATCTAGACATTTACTGTGAAATACAGATTTTTACTCTGCCTCTTTTTAGTTTCTAAAGCAAATGTCTTAGAGTAGCAGTAATTTTTTTCTGTTCAGCTTCAATTTAATGCTAGAATTCAATCTAATTGACGTATTTCAGTTTTCCAATGGAAGTTTGACTCTAATTTGATGTTTAGACACAGGTTGAATCTTGTCTTTGCATATTAATAAGTATTCTAGAAAGGATTTTCACAGCAATAAATTTCAACAACTTCTGTTTGTACAGCATTAGAAAACATCTGGTGTTATCAAAACTCAGACAAAATGAACTCGCTGTAGAGAAGACTGTGCTTTTCTGCTCATAATGGCCTCAGCTGCTTATTTTTCCCCTAAATAAAAACAAATTTGTGTGCATGGAATAATACTAAGACCCCTGCATTAATAGATACTGATACTCTCTAAAGCTTGGGGAGCTGTTTTTGCTTACACAATGATTTGTAATGTAGATATTTGG
The DNA here is from genome assembly GCF_000691975.1 of Corvus brachyrhynchos. Classification (NCBI taxonomy): domain Eukaryota; kingdom Metazoa; phylum Chordata; class Aves; order Passeriformes; family Corvidae; genus Corvus; species Corvus brachyrhynchos. The sequence goes on along the minus strand of NW_008236442.1, from coordinate 130,493 downwards.
TTTGTGAAAAAGTGCAAAAGTAGAGTGTAAAAGCTGCTTTCTTTGAACTTGTAGAGAGTTCTGTGTGTTTTTATAGCTCTGATACTTCACTTTGTCTTGTGAAACATACCCAAGGAGCAGAATAGTTCACTGCATAAGGGTTTTTGAAAATGCCATGGATTTTGGAAAGCTGCTGTGCATGTTTGTACCTGTGCAATCCACCTGTAGGAAGGAGAACAGTTATTCTCTTGAGCTTGATACTTTGTTCACACTACCATGTGCACCAGATTTATGGTATTAGCTTTTCATTAATACAGACTCTCTCTAGGTGAACTCACCTTTCATAATCTGGTTTCTACCTCTATTTAACTTTCTAAGTATGAATTAATATTTAAAGGAGCAGTGAATAGAACATTATCTAGTTTTGAGGACTATTCATGATGTGTGCCTGATCCTCAGTGTATAGAGAATAACTGATTCTTTTTTTTTCCTATGAAGAATGAGGATTATAGTGCAAATTCAGGTGAAAAGCAGGTTGGTTGTAAATAGGGTTTCATCTTGAAATCCACCTGAAATAGAAGTGACTGTAAGGAATGGAAGTGACCCTAAGGGACCAGAAGTAAAAGATTTTCAGTCTGGAGCTACACACCTCTGCAGAATGGCACTCCCCATGGTACTTCTTTCAAACAATCATTGCAGCTTTTCAGAGCAGCAGTGACTTTAGTGTTATGGAAATTTCTCAAGCAAAATGGTTTCCCAGTTGTTGGATTTTCTTTTCTGATGCAAAACCAAAAATCCCAAAAGGTTATTTAGGGCTGCAAGCAAGGTGGCTGTTGGAATTTGAGTGGTTTGGGCTGGATCTCATCTAGCTTATGTGGGTGTTGACACGTAATATGTGTGTTTAAGTGTAATATGAAGACAACTGTGGATTAAAAGGGGATCTTGTATCCATTGCCAAAGCTGGGAACATGTGTGGCTGTCTCTAAGGGTTTATGTTCTGGAGGGTAATACTGTAATAATAATAAATAAATAATAAATAAAACCAACAACTCTTCACCCAATTTGCTATCCTACCCTTACGCATAAGATTTCCAAGTAAATTGTCTGCTGGTGTTAAAACACACCCGCTGGAGCAGATCTAGAGGGGGGCCACAAAAATTATCAGGAGGTGGAATATCTGTCCTGTGATGAAAGGCTGAGAGAGCTGGGGTGGTTCAGCCTGGAGATGAAAAGGCTCTGTGGGAACCCAGAGTGCAGAGAGTATTTCTCTGCCTGTTTTGAAGGGTTTTATCCCCATGGACAGCACTGTTTTTGACCTTCGTCCATGGAGAAAAATTGCTTACCCTCTGGGAAGAATTAGAATCTACACTGGTGTGAGCTAGGTGGTAGAATACTATGTAAGATTGTCACAGGTGAAAAATTTAGAGTTTTTGGGTTTATTAATATAGTAAATAGATAAAAGCAAAAAACATCAAAATGGAGGATTGTTGTTCTCCAGACTTCCTCCTTCTACTACTCCATATTCAGCAGTAGAAGTAGTTTGGGATGATTGGATAAAGAATTCCGCAGTTCCTGACTGCGTGACTAGATAATTGGTAGAAAAGTAAAAATAATGTATGCTTTTAGTGACCATTGGTTAGTTTACCTTTAAAAAGCCTTGGGCTTTCCTGTATTTTGCCTTTTGTATTTTGCTCTGCTTCATGCTATGCTGTAGGCATGTGAATTACTGATAAGATATAATAAACAACCTGAAGACCGAGAAAATGTAGAAGTCCCATTTGTCTCTCGGACTCCTGGCAAAGACTCTAAAAAGTCTCCCCCATCAGGGGAGGCACAATTGAGGCGCTGGACTGCATCAGGCTCCAGGGAGATGTTCTTGTGGCCTTTCACTACTTAAAAGGGGCTTATAAGAGAGAACAGGGATGAGCTATTTCAAAGGGCCTGTTGTGATAGGATAAGGGGTAATGGTTTTAGACTAAAGTTCAGTAGGTTCCAGACTGGATTTAAGGAATAAATTTTTATGATTAGGGTGGTGGAATACTGGCACAGATTTCCCAGAGGTGTAGATGTTCCATCCTGGAAACATTCCAGGTCAGGTTGGATGGGGCTCTGAGCAACCTGATTTAGTTGAGGATATTTCTACTCTCTGCAGGCCAGTTAGAGTAGATGACTTTTAAAGCCCTTCCTACTAAAACTCTGCTTCTATGATTTTCATATAGAAATTTTTTAATATGTGACACTGAAAGTAGACATTTATATGAAAGAAGAAATCACACAAGAGTTTGTGATCGTTCATACGGATGATGTTTGACATTGATAAATACTGCCTTAACAGTTATGCTTGAAAACAGTCAGTGAAGCCAAATCTCTGCTTCAAAATGCTGCCTCTTGCATTTGTTGGTTTCGTCAGTTGAATCATTTAATAAGTTCTTTTCTACAGATGATATTATACAAGTAGTCAATGGTCAATTACCATAAATCAATAGTTTGTCTGGTTCTTCAAATATCTACCATAAAACAGCATTAGTCTTGAATCTGTGAACAAGGGGATAAATTTGATTTAGGAATTTGCACAGAGGCATCATAAAGTACAAGTTATGTATTGAGGAGGGAAGGATGCTCCTAACTTAAAGCTGAGGTGTCTGTCTCCTTTTGACAGAAGTAGTGCAACACTATCATGCTGTGTTTTGAGGCTGAATGCTGAAAATGACAGCAGGTACAATTTACATTGCTACAAGATTTCATTGGACTTTTTATAAGGAAAGTGCTGATGTTATTTAATTACTAATCTGAGGAAAGTGTTTGAACAATAGTGTTTGGTGTGTAATTTGTGGAAAAGACGTTCTCTTAAGGTCTTTATTAAGCTTACTGCTGTGACGGTTGAGGATTTTCCAAGGTTGAGAAAAACTCAAGTAATTTAGGTCCATCTAAGATGAAGTGGCAAGAAAAGAAATAATTGTGTTCTAGTTTTAATGTATTAGAAGCAAAAACTCTAGTTACGTTCTTTTATGTGATGTTTTGTATGCAAAATTTAAATGTTGTGTCAGGAATAAAACATGGTCATTGCAGTTTAGTGTCTTTACTGCTAAGATGATTTTTAATTAGAATAAAAAATTTAAAAAGGAAAAAAGGAAAACTGGTTTGAGGAAGGATTGAAAAGTTGCATTATCAAAACTAAAAGTTACATTTTGATCTTAATTTTTAGAATAATTAATTACCACTTTCGGGATAGGCTTATTAGGTAGACAAAATTATTTTATATTCTTTATATTTTAACTGATTTTGAAGAATATGTTGAAACTGTCTCCTTGGCTATAGTATGTGGGGTTTTCTTTTTGTTTTGTAGAGTTAACGGTACTATATTACAGAAGCTTTATTTTAACTTTAGAAGGTTTTTGCTTTATTGAAGTAGAAGAGTAAACATCAGTCCCTAACATCAAATGTCTTGTGAAATCTTTAATCCTAGGTGGAAAGTATGGCAGTATCCTACAACCGTTATCTTCAAATTTTCATAGTAAAGGTAGTAAAGTTAAGAAGGTTCATTTGCTCAGTGAAATGGTGTCAGGATTTGCAGGGGGGCAACCCAGTCAGCTTCTCTTCCTCCTATCCATTTCCTTCCCCTTTTCTAAATTCCCTCTTTCTCCTCCCTAAAGTTTCAGAAAATCTGAACAATTCTGGTACAATTATTCAGTCCTTGTGTTTACGTGTTGCATTGTAGAGCAGGGTCACATTAGCTCATGTTCTGTATTTCCAAATGAATGCTTTTGGAGCTTGAATACTTTAGTAAGGTAGAATTTCATTGATCTGAAAACAAGTCTGTGGAAACATGGCAAAAAGCAGGTGTGAGAGCTGAAGCTTTTTCAAAAGAGTTTACTCTTCCTATCCATTTTGAAAAGAAGCATGTTGGACAAACTCGTATCCCTGTCTTACTATTCCCTTAAATCTGAAGTTCTTGTAGACTCCCTGCAGGGTTCCTTTTTCCGGATTTGATTAGTACTGCTCACCACAGATACTTGTCTTTTGGTAGAAACTAATTATTGGGCTGTTAGAGCAACAAGAACCAGAATAAGAGAAATATCAGACTTTTTCTCTCAGGAACACTTATGTTTTGCTTTCAGAACATTTCCTGAGCTCAACCAGGAGTTGGGGTGCTCTGAGCTGGCGCCTTGTCCCCTGGCTCAGGGGTTGGCCATGGGCTACCGTGTATGTTCTGACAGGAAATCCAAGGCATGGGTTCCATGGTTCCAGGAAAATACTCCTGCTTCCTTCTCCAGCTTTGAGTGTAAATAGCTTTGGTAAGGAAACCTTTCTCACTCCTTCTAGCCCTGGCTCCCAAGGCCACACTCCTGTTTTCTGCTTTCTCAGGATTAAACTCATAATTGCTTCTTGGCCTTTTAAAATTTTTTCCTTCTGGCACCTCCACCAAGCTGGGCTGAGGTGATGGGGGTGGGGGGTTAAATCAGTGGAATGCCCCAGGCTTTGCAAAAACATTTTTACCACTTCAAGCTTGATTATTTCCCAAAAGCAGCTTCTAACAGGCCTTTAGGAGAGATCCAGTGACTTGGTAAACAGCTTCTGCTGTTTCAGCTCCGTGAATGTTTTTAAAAAGTTTAAGTGCTTATATCATTTAGCCAAAGAAAGGTGATTTAGGATATTAAAATAAAAATAATCACTGCAAATTTCACAAGCTACTTTCAGAGTTCAGTTAGTAACTTTGTGTGCTAAATTTCTGCACAATTAAAACAAAGCAGCTGCTGTCTGCAGAGAAGTGAATGTGCTCAGGACCGTGTGTTCGGGCAATTGGTCTCCTTTTGGAAAAAACATCAGTACCTTTTATAAAGATATATGGAAAAGTAGAGGAAAATGGTAATTTTCAGAAGAAAATCCAAATGGTAATTTTCAATACTTATGTATTTTAAAATTTATAATAAGAAGATATTCCATAGTACTCCCTTCTTTGCAGGGAGGAAGATCTAAAATTTTATTACAGATACAGCTTATGCTAAAAGCATTTCATTCAAGGAGGTCTTCATGGTTTTTATTGAGCACTTAGACTAACAATCCTTACCTATTGTTAGTGCTAAATTACATTTCATTTTGACAGTTGACCACCTTGTCACTTTTCCAGAGACTATTTTCTTCTTAGAGTGAATGTGACATAAGGAGAGTGGTTTATCTGTGAATACTGTTCTTTGTAGAATTTTTGTTCTTGCAAAGATGCTGTAACAGGCTTCAGGATTCCTGGGAAGAGTGGTTTTTTTCATTCTCTTGAATTTTTTTCAGTGTGAAAGTTGTGAAGTGTTGAAAGCATAGATTTTCCTTGATTAATGTGGCCTTTGAGATTCGCAGCTTCTTGGCAGCATGTCCCTGAAGATTTTTTTTTTTCTTTTCTGATCTTTTCTTCCCCTTACCTTCCTCCTCTTCCCTCCAAGATACAGAGGAGTAAACAGGTCAGGCAGAAAGATGCTTGAGCATAGCAAAGGGAATTAGCCTTACTCCTAGCTTTAAAACTGAAGTTGTTCCTGAGATATTTTACAGACATAAGGCATACTGGATCTGTGAAGACAATCTGACATAACAGAAACTTGATTTAAGGTAGCAAGAGTTGAACCTCTGTTTATGCACTCCCGATTCCAAATTGTTGTCCGTAGATCTTTGCATTTAGAATGCTGTTAAAAGAACCAGACTCCACTGATTCAAAACCATGCTGGTTTGCTTTAAATTAGGAAGCAAACCTGCTCTCTTTGCATTCAGAATAACATGAATAACATGAAGTAAAATAATGAAGACAGTGTGCTTAATCTTTTCTAACTGTCTGGAGTTTCTAAAAGATGCTTCAAGTTGTAGTTTCCCTTTTCTGTGCTTGACTCTAGGAATGTCTGGTGTTAAGTGAAGGTGGATATGTGAAAATACTTGCAAGAAAAATGTGTTATGTTTGATCTATTTGTTTAAAAAGATGCAACAGTATTTAGTCTGTGAGCTGTAGCTATGAACACTTCCATGTCAGGTGATTTGTGTGTAATGTTGATGAGGAAATGTGAGCACTTGGAAAAGTATTTCTTAAGCCCCTCTAGGGAACTGCTAAGAAAAATAATTCTTAGCTATTGTTGCAGGACTAATTCAGTTTGTCAGATACCACATATACTGCTATGCTGAAAAAAGCAGGAGTGTTTTCAGTTGCTCTGATAGCAGTAGGCTTAGTAAACATGACTGTTGCAGTGGTTGAGTCCACCATGGGATTAGCCAGGGAGCCTCTGGACGCCAAAACAGTGGAGATCTGCTGGTGGGCAGGCTCAGAGGTCTAAGACTACCCCTTTTTACCCTTTTAAAGTCCATGTTCTAGATAGTTCTCCTTTCCTTGATACCCCACTGTCTCCTGGTTCCCTTGTTCCACCCCTCGCCTTCCCCACTGGTCACTGCCCTGTTACCCCACGTCCTCTCCACCCCCTGGCCCCCAAATGATAGGTTCCTGATGTTCTGCCCATCCCTGGTGCTGATCCGGATAAAACCCCGGACCCCTCAGTGTTCTGTGTTCTTTTTCCCTCGATCCCTTCGAGCAGGGAGTCCAATAAACCCCTCGGAACTCCATAAAAAGAACCCCTCCCGCCTCTTTGTCCCTGGTGATGCTGTAGGAGCTGTCCAGCTCTGTGTGTGTGTGAGCGGCTGCGAGTATCCACCAACTCCGGTGTGTCAGAGTGTGTCCGAATGTGTCCCCCGGAGCTGCTCCGACAGGGACACGATCAGGACGGATGCTATGCTCTTTCCACCCCTCCACTCGCACATCGCGGCACATGACTAAGAATTACGACTAATGAATTCGTCCTGATAGTGTCTTGCTTCTTAAGTTTAAAGATGCTGTTTATATATCTGATCAATGTCCTGATTTTCCTCCTGAACTCCTTATCCCCGAAAGAAAAATTGTTTTACCAGCAATTGTAAACAGAACTAATTTTTTGTGAAGATTTCTTTGATAGAAGGTCAGCAACAGAGTTTGAGCCTAGGCCTGAATTTAGACCTTCCTTGTGGGGACTGTTGCTGTGTAACAGACCTGCAGGGAGCATCAGATACCATGTGTACCAAAGCAGATAAAACATCTATTTTCTTGAGTCTGCTTTCAAAACAAGTCTCATCTTTATATAAAGAGAAAGTTTCAGATTAAACACTTTGAATAAGCTTCCCATCTTTTGATTAGGATCTCAGTTCCAGACAACCTGAGCTAATTGCCAGGGGTGTCTGCTTTTCTTCTTTGCATTGATCTGAAGTGGATTTGCGTTAAGATCTCATTCCTGTTCAGTGCTGCCCAGTTCCAACATGGACAGCTGACCTGAGAATGAGAGGCAGATTGTGCCTTACAGATACATTTCTTTGAGGATACTTTTCTGGCATTTCCCTGCTTCTTGGGTAAGAGAGCCAGAGCTCTGGAGCAGGGTGGGTTTCTGGTGACTGGCTGATGAGAGCAAAGCTCAGCTCTGATACAGGGAGAGTAGTAACAGTGGCAGGACTTTAAGCTGATTGTGCCCTTCCTTCTCACAGATTGCTGTGCTCTGCTGCTGAGTAGGCAGTGAGCAGGTCAGGGAGAGACCTGTGCTGCAATCCCAGCAGGAGTTCTGTGGGAATAAACGTGATCCTGCAGATCCCAGCAGCAGTGTGGGGTGCAGTTGGACTGGAGGGCTGAACTAAAAGATATAGTTTAGAAAAGGAAGCTGTCTCTTCTCATGATCCTATTCAGTCTATGTGTAGAATGCAATTAGTACTGTTTTGATCTTTCACGTGATTTAGGCTTTTAAAACCTTGTGTCAGGTATTCATGGTTGGGTTTGATTTGCCTTGTAAGTGTCTGTGTAGGCTTAACCAATAACTATTACTTTTACTATTAGAATGAGCAGTGCAACTGCAGAGGAAAAAGCCGCAGCTCTTGGGTTTTTGATGTTCAATTTCTCATGCCTTTTTTTTCTCATCGTGTCAAAATCTTCCTTTATTGTTCTGAACATTTTAGGAATTGGGCTACGTAGCAATGACTGTTGATAGTGAACGTGGGGATTCCTAACTGCAGCTGTCCCTGGACTACAACTTACTGATGACATGAATAAATGACGATACTTCTCTTGTCTGTGAGAAGCTTACAAAGCTGCTTGCACTCTCTGTCAGTTAATGCTTAATTGGTTGAGACTTAAAGAACCTTAAGACAGCATTTATTCATAACATTTTCCCGCAGTTTTTCATATTTCTTATCTGAGAGCTTCCTTGCATTAATACATGGATTTTGAAATATAAAAAGCTCTACTTAATGAAGAGCATTACACATATATATTCTCTATATGTAAGTGTATATGAGAGAACTACAGTTTGGGGCTTGAGTATAACTAACTTTAAAATTCAAGGGCTATTGTTTATCGTAGTCAAGACTGCCAGTCTTTTAAAGTATATATTTTTTTTCTCTTTATTAGCTAGGGTGATGTCCTTGTGCTAAAATGTCTTTTTTTCTAGCTGTGCTGGAGGCAGATTTGTTTTGTTCATGTATCCTCAGGTGATTCCATTCCTGGTATTTGCCTTATGAGGCAAAGACCCTCATTGGGGACAGGACATTTTGTGTGTTTTGTGTGCACAAGTGTGTGTTTAATTCACCTTAAGGTGTACGATAAAAATTCCACAACACTTTCCTGTGTTTATAAGGTTCCAGTATAGACAACTACTTCTACGAGAACATAAAAGGGTGTCAAAAATTGTATTTGGAACTTCTGGAAACTAGTAGATGAATATGAAAAGTAGTAGGCTTTAGAGCAGGTGAATATGTCTTCTACTTGTATCTCAAGTTATTGCAGCTGTTGACAATCAAATAAGCTTCTTACCAAACAGTTCGAGGAAATCAAAAGGTATTATAAGATCTGGTATGTAAAATACCAGCTCTGAAACAATGATCTGAGTAACCCTGCCTTTCCCAAGCTGCATTTTATCAAGCTTTGTAGGTAGATGATTGTTGTGGCTGATCAATAGGTTTTCTCTTAGCAGAGAATGTGGTGAACCCTCCTCTCTTGGTCCTGTTCCAGTGTTGGATAATGAGAACATAACTAATTCATCATCCCTCTACAGTTTTCCAGTAATCTGTTATTAATGCTTGTATTCAAGTAGATAAAACTAAACCTGACAGATGTAAAAACTGTTGCATTCACATCCCAATGATGCAGTGAGGTGTAAAAAACTGGCTAGGAACTGAAAAGTATAGCTTTTCATGAAACCTAATGACAGTGTCTAACTTCCTGATGAAAACACATTATTGTGAATGTCAGTGCACAGAGAATTATTTAGACAGGCTGCAATGATGGTTGCTAAAGAAATATTGAAAGCAATAAAATATAAAACAAGAGTCTTCTATTGGTTTTGTTATAATTCAAATATGTTAACACTTGCATAGTATCATTTCATACAAAGAACCACACAGAGTATGACAGGCAATCCTTGAAAAGGAAGTCATGGGGAAAAAGGTTTTCTTTTAGTATCTTAAAGACTTCATATGGATGCTGTCATGTGTTTTGTTTCTAAAACCCAAAATTATGGCAATTTGAAATGGAAGAAACTTTGAATTAAACTTTTTTGTGGGTGGTGTTTTGTGGGTGTCCAATTAACTTTCATTAGTAATTAAAAGATCTACTTCTGAAGAGAATTGATTTGGAGAGTAATCATACTCAGTGGAAACAGTTCGTTGAAGGGAGTGTCTGGTTGCATCCTTTTTGCTTCTGCAAATCAAGAAAACCAAAGGAGGCTGCTCTCCAATGGTATCCAATAAAAAAGGTTACACTTATGAACGGTGATTGTTTCTTCAGGATTGTTTCCGTATTGCATTTATGCTGAAGTACTGCTTATCTAATAATTGCAATACTTAGTGGTATAATTACATTTTTAGAAAGGAAAAGTTTTTATCCTTTTAAAATAATAGGTCACTATGTACATAAGTTAGTAAAACCCTTTGAGTTCCCTTGACATTGAAAATAAATTGCGAATCTTTGATCTCGTTCATCTAAATTATACCTCTGCTAGGAAGTCTCAATTAGAGGTTTGCAGGGTGCAGGCAGACAAGCTAAACTGCTTTAGGTTCTTACAACAGAAGGAAGTCTTGAGGCGGGTTGTCTGTGCGTGTGCTCTGCCTAATCCGTGGCTCTCCTGAAGGCTGGAATCCAGGGCTGTTCAGAACCATCTGCTACATTGAGCATTTGGAGACAAGGCCACAGGCCACATCCTCTGGATGAGCTCAGTAATTTGACTGTTTTGGGGTAACTCTTAGTCCCCTACTATCTGCTGCTTTGACAAGAGGTCCTTGTCCTGTTATTGGTGTCAGGAACTCCTTGGGGAGTCAGGGGCATTCTCACTCAAAAACAGAAAGTAGAACTCTAGGTTCAAATGATTGCTCAGAATAGAAAAGATTTGCCCTGAATTTACAATGTTTATAATGTTTACTAGCTGTTTGTAAAATCTTCACAAATCCCAAGTCTTTCCTGCCTTAGCTCCACACCCCTGTCCTTTCTGAATGAGTTAGGTTGTCTTTAAAGGAAATGAAAATATTGCATTCTTAATTTGTCTGTTCTGCTATAGAAAATGAAATATTTAAGTGATAAGCGAAAAGTACTTTAGGATACAAACTTTTACACTATTTTTCTTTTTTATTTTAGAAAAGTTGCTTTTAAAACTTTCATTCAGTGTTGGTTTACAGTGTCATAGGAGGGAAACAAAAATGAATTTTGAAATAATTGAATTTTGTTTTCTTTTAAGAGGTTAAAATAATGTACCCGTGGATCGTTTTGTTGTAATAGTATTTATCAGAGTAAAGTCGATTTAAGCTTTTGCTCTGTTGCATCTGTGGAGAGACAGATGGCTGAAAAGAATATAAAGAATGTAGTAATTTATCAGATCTTTTTGTTTTCAGTGAAAGTGTTCATTGCGTCCCTTGGCTGCCTGAACACAGATACAGAAAACAGGGAGAGACAGTGCAAGAAAAAGAATTTGTGTATGAGATGTCACCCAGTGAAATACAGAAAAACTCCCCATCTTCCCCACTCCTTTAAAACCAAATTAGTGAAAGCTAAATGACAACAAAATCATAAAAATTCATATCTTAACTGAGTTTTTACATTGGTCATGTTGTGTTCTCTTGGGCAAACTGGGCTGACTTTTTTTCAGTGTTAAACTTTTATAAGTGATCATGCACAGTACTTTGTTCTGTCACTTCGAATTTCTGTTTGTATCTCCAGTTCAGTGAGCCTTTTCCAGTGTTATCAAACATGACTCAGTACTGGGAAATACTATCAGAATATTAAATTTGTGGTGCTTTGTTTCATTTTCAAGTTCATTTATTGATAGGACACATCCCTCTAATATGCATAGTTAGTGAAACACCTTAAGCCCAGTCCATCTGAATGCTGCTGGTTATCAGCTGGTAGCAGAGGGTTCATCATAAATACCAAGCCCTTTTTTTGCTCTGTTATTAAAAAAAAAAACATTTCTCTCTCTCGTATGTTATATTTATATTGAAAGAAACCCCAACAAACCAACAACCACAACAAACTGTCCCCTGGTGATAAGGTCAGAAGTGATTGCTATCACACAAAGGAGGAGCTTGAATACTGCTGCAGGGAGACACAAAAAGAGCTCACTTAATGAATGGACAGATTATGCCTCTAAAGAGGCAGTCAAAGAGACTTGCTGAGGCTTTAGGATCTAAGAAAAGGTGACATCGTGGAAGAGTAGACAGCCAGGTGATGAGAAGCTGTAGAAAATAAAAGGGGGATACCTGGCCACAAGAGATGTTAAAGAATGTGGAGGAAGTTCTAGACTAAAGGGATGTAGTGGAAGCTACAGAAGAAAGGCATTTCATATAGGAGATATGGTAAAATATGGAGTGCAGGGATGATGGGATACTATTTCTAATAAGCAGCTTTCACGTACATTCATCACTGCATTTCAAGCATTGAAAAATCAGAACTTTATTTAAGGAAAAAAGTGTTCAGAAGTAGCCTTTTATATAGTTAATAGCCTGTCTGGTCAGTGAGCTGCCAAATATATGCTGAG
>NW_008236442.1:48416-118420 GCF_000691975.1 Corvus brachyrhynchos | reverse complement strand
ATTAAGACTATTTGTCATCTTTTAAAGGATGTATTGGATTTTTAATTTTTTTTCATTCTAAAAACATGGCCTTTGGCATTCACAACATGCATTTTTCATAAATGCAGTTCCTTGGCGGAGTGAACTGTTCAGATTTTTGTAAGAAGTAGGATTTCATTAGGTAAAAAAACTTGAAGTAGTTGAATGCAGGGTACTACAGACTTTTCATAATGCAAAAAAAAGTATTTCCTAGACAAAAATATCATCAGATTTTTTTTCAGTTTTAACAAAAATATTTTGGAAGCTTAAATTATATTTGATCTGTTAACATTATTTTGTGCTTTCTTCTAAATTCCTGCTTAAATTATGATTAGAGTGTTAGTTCAAAGATACAATTCCTAATGAAGCCTACTCACGTAATAGACGGGAGGCTGAAATGCAGCTCCTTGGCTCTGATTCAGCCAAACAGACCTTGTTTGCTTTTAAACTACGGTAGCCTGTGTTTGTACAAACTATTCCACATATATAGGTACTTACAGACTAATTATAAATATCTTATTTATAGTTTCTGGAAAATGATTAAACTAATATATGATATTAATATATCATATAGTAACTTAATATATGATATGTAAGATAATTAGATAGATAATTAGAGAGATAATTAGAGAGATAATTCCAGGGGAATTCCTGTGCTTTGTTCTGTAATAATATCCAGGCAGTAGCAACTCCTGTTGTGTCTGTTATTCACTGTTAACTGCCAGATTAAGGTTTGGGTGTGTACAACCTCAAATCAAGGGTTGTGTATTTGTCATTCTTAAGAATCTGTGGGTTTGGGGGTCTGCAAGAAAATTATATCTTTAAAGTGAGCATCAGTGAAATAAGCTTCCCCATGAAATGTTAGATACCTGTCATTGTAAACATGAGATGTTCATGTGGAAAATAATGTTTTATATTTTTGGAGTAAGGTAGGAAGGGCAGTGGTAAATGGGGAGTTCCTTACTGGGTGTTGTATTTGTTGAGGTTTTTATTCTTCTCTGGGATCATGGGTGAGGGAAGCTGGAGATATCCACTGGGATATTTTAGGGAGTTTAATTTTAATTAAAAATGGATATGCTTCTTACTTGGTTCAGTGTGGGTTTTTGAGTCCTGTTACATAGCCTACAAGAGATATTAAACATTACCTTACAAATAATAATTCTGTAGTCTAGGGGGAGACTTCTGTCTTTGAGAATATGGCTGCATAAAATAGGGAACTAGGAACTCTTTTGGGATGGACGTCCAGTAGGGCAGAGAACATTGGTTTTGTCTTCAGGATTAATTAAAAAAAAAAAAAAATCAGTGTTCTGTGCATGTGTTTAGACAGGTGAGAAGAATCAAACACTTCATATGTTAACTGGGATGATGCAAAGAGTTTGTATTTGATACCCCTGAGAATTACGGAAGTGAAGGCACAGTGAGATCAAAGGAAAGAAATTGTAAAACAGTAAAAAAAATGTGTGACAGAAACTAGTTGATGACACCAGTTGAGGATGGAGAAAAGGAAATACAAAGCAAGTGATCAATGTTGACCTGTAAGCCCCTGGCTGAAGTTTGTGCTTGTTTGTTGCCTTAAGTTTTAGGGATCTTACTGTCTTTTTATTCTATTTTTCCTTTGATTTGTTAAAGCAGTGCTGTAGTTTCCATGGACTTGTACCAAAGGAAACTGTCTTCCTGGGGATAGCATCACTTTAATTGAATCTGGAACTTCTGTTAAAAGGTGGAATTTTGGGAAGTGTAGGGTGTGATCAGTATTGCATTGTTTCAGAATTTATTTGGTTTTACACTCAGTTAAAAGGATTTAATTTGAAGTGTAAATCTGCTTAAAAGATGGACTTGCTGGAGTTTGCAGTAGAGATGAGATATATAGTTTTCTAAAGAAAGCTTTCATTTCTTTGAAAGCTTTGTAGGAACAAGGGCTTTGGTTTTTTTTCCAATTACTAAAATCATTGCAGCTTTATGGAAAACAAACCCAAAATCTGCTGCTGTATTTTCATTACTTTTAAAGATCCTTCTTTTGCTATGCAGAAATTGTTTCCTCAACTTGAGACACCTTGAGAAACAATCTGAAGTATTGGCAGTCACTGTGTAAGGACTCAGGTTGTTAATGTTGGCATTGTTCCTTTTGTCTTTTGAATACACAAGGTTTGTGAAGCAAAACCTGCCTTACCTTTGCTAGCTTGGAATAGTGTAGGACTTCCTCAGGGGAGGACTGTGCAGGAACTGGCAGGGCTGCTAAAGCTGGATGAGTGCAGTGACCAAATTTCCCAGGAAGAGAACAGAAATGTGTCTGAAGCTATGAAGGTGTGCTGGAGAACAGCAGGCAAGAGACCATGACTTGTTGCCTGGAGGCAATTAATGTTTCTGATTCTAGCCCTGCTGTGCCAATCTCTATGTAGTGATTCATAACTGCTTAAGAGGAAAAAATGGGAGGCAAACTGGGATGGAGTTTGTGCAGCAGAGTGCTGTTTTATAAGGAGTCATGCTGTTTTCCAAATACATGTTTCTGTGGCATATATTGCAATAAAATGTAAAATATTCTCAGCTGAAAACTAATGTAATTTCAATTATGTTTGTAATTTCAAGTATATCTCTAATGCATTTGTTAATCAATTTTTCTAATATAGTATTCTATGTTTTCGTCTGGACAGGTGATAAAAGGTGAGAAGAAAATAATCCCCAAATTTTGGGAAATAAATTTTGCTGTAATAAAGCAAAAATATAATGAAGAATTGTGGGTATATTGGTGTTTTGTAAAAAGTTTTCCCTCTCAGTTGTTGTGTGCAGTTTGCACTTGTAACCAAAATACTCTTGCACTTGATGTTCATAGTAATTGCTCATTCATCTTTATTAAGTTATATCTAGAAATTTTATAGCTCCAAATGTGGAAACCCACCAAGAATTCCAGAGAAAAAACCCGAAGCTATTTAATTTACTTTTCAAGTTCTGCTTCTCCTTTGAAATCGTGACGTTCCATGGAAGTTTACTTTGAATAGGTTACATTTACATACAGTGGTACATAGGTGAGATTTCACTGAAATGTCATGGTTTCCTAATCTTGGGGAAAACGGTTGGAGAGGGAGCTGGGAGGAAGAGTTTTCAACCCTTTCAGAACCTTTCGACTTAGAAATTGTTTTGTTTGAATTGGCTTAAAGCAGGTAAGCATGATTGTAGCAGTTGTTCTGGAATTTTAGAGATATTAGAATTTTTGCAGAGGTCTTTCTTTTTTTTGTACTAAGGTCCCATTGGGATTATAAACACTAATATAGACAGCTCAATGTTTAAGAGTTTTCAGAGGAAGAAAATGGTTTGAATGGCTTTGGTCTGGATGGTGCTCATGAACTTAATGTTCTTTAGCTGTCACTATTCATTTTAGCTTTTGATTACTTTGCATATTGTCATCACCACAAGTTACAGCATAATAATTTAACATCATCTGCAAGAGTACATTCAAAGGGGAGTTGATTTAGGCTTATTTTATAATGTGGGAAGTTGGTTGCAAGTAAAATACAAAATAAAAAGCCAGTCTTAAGTTTCCATAACACTCTGGTAATTTACTAAAGGTAAAATGAATTAGAGTAAAACCACAATTCTCTTTCTTTTTCTTTTTCCCTTTCCCTCAAAAAAACCCCAAACCCAAACAGCCAGCCTCAAACTTCACCTGTCCTGTTGCTTTAAGGTATTAATTATATATAAACCTTTTGGTGTTAGAATATGAAGTGTTAGATTTCAGTTTAACAGAAAATAGTGCTGATCACCTCTCCTCTTGCCCTTGGTACAATTCTTACCATTTTGGTGTGAAAGGAAGGAATCCGAAGAATGAGAAATAACTGCCAGCAGTATGAAAGAGTATATTTTAAATTACTGTATTAAAGCTGTTTAACTCACTATCTTAGATAGTGATAGATAGCTTAGATATCTTAGATATCAAATAATTGCACAATTTCTGTTACTGTAGTTGCAAAAATGTAACTGGTTTTGCCTTCTTGGAAACCTCCAGTGCCTTCTAAAAATCACATTTGCAACGTTTTTTAAATGTCATTCTTAAATCTCCAACTGTTATTGACAGCAGTAAGACTTTAGTGGCTATTGATTACTGAAATTGTTGTTGACTTCAGTATTAAATGTTCTGTTTTACAAGGACATTTATGGAGTAAAGAGAATACTCTGCCTCCTTCTCTCACCATAATTAATAATTCTGTCATGTGCCTTCTCTGTGCCTCTTCAGTAACCATGACTCACCTTAATACCAGTGTTTGACATTAGAAGCCTCTCCAGAGAGGAAGAAAATCATTCAGAAATGAGCTGTATAAAGGTTATTAAACCAACACTTAAGATTCTAGTCCTGCACGTTTTCCTTTACCCCTAATTAAATGCCAAGAACAGCAATGTGGAATTTTCAGTATATGCATATGCTGAATGTATCTTTATCAGAGGAAAAGTACCTACAGGGAACTGAAAGTTTACTCCCAGCAGTCATGTATATTGCTTATATATTTGGAATGCTGTTTTTTTCAAAAATGGGGAAGAAATCGTGGGGGTTGAGTGTCTTAAAATTAAACACTGACGTACATATATAATGGGATTCTTTTCTTACCCTTTATGGTATGGGTCAGGTTTTTAGCTGAAGTTGTTTTATTGACTGCAATGTTACTGTTTCTATAAGCAAAGGCAAATTGTATGAGGAAGTTTGAAACATTGGGTCTATGCTGTGTAAATGCATCCCTGCTTACAAACTTCTTATTTCTCACCTCTCAGAAAGCTCCAGGTCTAACCTGAATATCAATATCCACGATATGTGGAACAGTGTATTAATTTTCTAAATAACTTTGAATTTTAGGCAAAAAACCACTTACCTTCAGTTTTTCTGTTTCTAAAGCTTCTAAAACCCATGTAGACTGGGAAAAAGTTAATTTTCAATTACCAGAGTGTACTATGCTTAGTTACATTCCCTTTACAGGTAGCAGACACTGGCAGCTGCAGAGCAGTGATAATTTGCAGTGAGGCCATTCCAACTTGCACTGCATGACCCTGGTGAGGTCGGGCCCTTTCAATTAGCGGGATGAGGGTGTGAAATCCCCTGCTATTATGTTCTTATTGCCAAGTTCTACTGCTGATTTACAGAATATTGCATAGGTTGGCCATTAAAGTCTAATTCCTTCAATAAAAATTTAACACAAACTTCCTTTCCTAATTTATAAAACTATCTGGGTCTCTTTCTAACCAATTTTCTCAACCTTGTGCATGTCAAATTAATGCTTTGAAAATATAAAAGGTCTCTAGATCTTTATTCTTTTGTGTTGGCTTTTTCAGTGAAATTTGCCTAATACTTTATGAAATTATTTTGCTCTCATGATTGGTAAACAGATAATTCAGGTTAGCTGAGTAAAAGTGCTATTTTTGATATTTAGTGCCTACTGAAAAAAGATTCAAAGAATTGTAGTGGTTATAAAAGCTTTAGAATCCCCAACCTGATCAGCAGGTGGCTGCTGCTGTTGCTAATAGTAATAATAATAAATAATAATAATATGTCACCACAAAGGCAAGTTTTAGCCAAAATGAGAATTTCCTAAATTGACAGAACTTTTAATAGAGCCTTTTCAAGAAACGGAAAAGGCAGTGCTAGAAAAAAAGAAGTTGCAAATTATGAAAATCTGGAAATTCTATTTTATCCATAAGCATGGTTTATATGAGAGCATTTAGTCATTTAGTTTAATTTATTTTTCAGTTCTTCAAATTCAGATATTTTTTGACAATAACAAATTGGAATACTAAGTCTGAAATCACTGATCTGGTTAGATAAGTCAAAACAAGAGACAGATATTGTGGAATTATACTGCATGTACATGTAAGGCTATTTTTTGTCTTGTTCATGGTTCAGTTTTCAGTTAAATACCTATTAAAAAAGGTAGTTAAAGTGCACAGAAACAAATATCAGGGGTCACGTCTTTAAGGGTTGTTTTCCCACTTTAACATCTATAAATACAAATTTTGTTTTCTTAGCAAAATACACAGGTTTTTTTTATTTTAAAGCTTTCCCTCTCTTCATTTTAATAATACAACCCCATTTGTTTTGGTTTTATAAGCATATTATAGTCCTAATTTGTAAATCACATCATCCTGTTTATTTTGTAACACCTTCCCCAAGTGTAGTTTCGATGTTCTGGCCCTTGTGTCATTATTGATGTTCAGGGAAGTGGGAATGGGGCAGCATTGCTGCTGCTCCTTGGCTCTTAAAGTTCATGTCATCTGCTTAAAAATCAACTTTCATGGTACACAAGGAATGAGGGCATCTGTCGCAAAACTTTGTAATGTTATTTTTAGATATTCTTCATTTCAATATGTGTTGCTTTTAATATTCTCCTTTTTGGTCAAATGAGGACACAGCTACACTGCAGTGTTATGACTATCGATACCTTAGGAGTGTTTATACTCAAAATATGTAAAATTGAGACATTTTCATTAAAAACTCATTTTATTTAGCTGATGTGAAGTTTGATAAAGGTTTTGAATCTCTGAACTAGCATTCATATTAATGCACCAGCATCTTTGCTGTGTTCCAGATTTCTTTCTGATATTGCCTTCAAAATGAGTGTCGTGTCTCCTTCCTGCTGGATATTTTCTGGTTTGCCAGAAGGTGTTTAATTACAAACTAAGCCTATGCAAATATTTGATTCAAACTGACAAAGGTTATTCTGATTTTTTGATCTAATCCTTTGTGATGTTTTTACTTATATAGATTGTAATATGCCTATTTTAGTAATTTAAGAATGTTTAGATACTTTCCATTTGTATTTCAGGATCATCTGATAAATTTCTTTGTGTGATGCAGTCTACATTCCTCACTTTTACTGGTGTGGCTTCTCCCTTGCTCACACACATGTTGTGTGCACATGTTTGTATTTTTATACGTGTGACTATTTGCCTATGTACCTGACTCTCTCATCTGTCTTGAAAAGTAACTTGGGAATGTGCAGTTATCAATATGTACAAAAAATTTTTTATTAATTCAAGAGTCTTGACTGCAGCTGCTTTATCAGAATCTGTTGATTTGTTGTAAAATGAGAAAGATTTAATTAGGGGAGTTGGAAGGAGTATTACTTGAGAGGAAGAAGCATTCTGGTGCATGATTGATGCTAACACAGGTATTTTCGGTACAAGTTTTGACCAAATGATTCCTGCCTTGGCACCTGGAGGATGCATTGTTGTTTGTGTGTTGAGGGGAAGGACTGTAGGGTTATTGTTTATCTGTGGCTGGTCGGGAGATTGCAGCCATTCATTTCCTAATGGTGGTTTTATTACCTGGTTGGTTGTAAGTTTCACTGTTCCTATCTTCTGCCACCCTCTAAGGTGGAAGTGAGGAAAGTTCCCATTAACAGACAGTCAAAGCATAAGTCATGTCATGGCCCACTGGGGTTACCTGGTTCTCAAGCCTCAGTAAGGGCTTTCAGTTCCTCTCTTGATACAGTCTTGATACTTAGTCTGGAATTTAGTTATTTAAGAGTCTGACTTTTATCTTAAATATCTATGAAATGAGATTCGTTGGAAAACATGCACAGCTTGAACTTCAGTCAAAAGCCTGCATTTATGGAACACATTCCCTTTCATGGTCACCCACAGAGCAAACATTTAGAAAAGCTTTGCAGACAATTGATTTGCTTAATCCTTTTTCAAGTTATGTTTTGGATCTCAGTTTTTAAGAACTAATTTTGTAATGCAGTTTTGGCGATAACTGCGTTATTGATACTTGCAGAAATATGTATTCTATTTCTTGTGTTATCCCAGACCTTTTTTGACTGTAGTTAAATTCACTGTATGTTATATCCCTTCCATAGAAAGTCAGGTGCAAGTAGTTCCCATATTTGCTTTTGTCATAGGGATTATGGCATACAGGAGTAAATCAGTTCTACATTTGACCAGTAACTCAGTAACCAGCACTGAATCACTTTCTTAAATAAAATCCTGACCTTTAAAAGGTCTCATCAAATGTGATGTGTTTTGTGCATTGAGTGCATGTCTCCCCTCCAAGTATGGCAGTTGGAATGCCAAACTGATAGATATTCTGGACAAGGTACAGATCATATTGATTTACTTAGTGTACAGTTGCTTTGAGCAGTTTTGCAAAGGAGACTTGTGGTACTAATGAAGGTCTTTTCTCCTGGAACATTTTTACTCCCTTAATCCTTTGTTGTTGTTGGTTTTGTTGGGTTTTGTTGTTGTTTGGGTTTTTTTTTTTTTGGGGGGGGGGGCGGTTTGGTGGTTTTTTTTGGGGTTTTTTTATGGGTTTTTTTGCATGATACTGTTGCACCATCCTACTGCACAATAAACTCTGAATTTTTTATAAAGCTATAGTGTTCCATTAAAACTATTGTGACTGTTTGCTTAAATCCAGTTTTGATAAAGCAGAAAATTAATTCAGTTTCTAAACCAAGTAAATCTCTACCAACCTGTCTCATTTTATCACTGAGAACTTGTGAGATTTAGTAGTTTCAGGAATCTTCCTCCATTACTGGTACAGATCAGTGGAGCTGAAGCAACTTAATATTTATGTTGGAATGGGGATGAAGGGATAGACTTTCCTATGCTAAGCAACAGGGCTGGCGGCTGCCTATAGGACAATTGATTATAAGGCTTTTTTTTTGTTGCAGTGCTAATAAAGCACCAGGCTGCACAGGTGTATAGTATGCATGGACATCTCCATTTTACTTGACTTACAGCAGTTCCATAATTTTTAGAAAAGGATCTCTTTAATTTCTTGTAATAAGAACTTTTAGCATTTTCTCTTTCCTTTCTCTGTACCATCTACAAGAAGTCTGTTTCTCTTTTACAATTGGCCTGATTTCTAGGAAGATTTTGTAAATGTTCCTAATCACTAGTTTGCACACAGAAATCAGAATTACTGATTGCTTTGGCCCAATTTATAGTATGTCTCATATAACTGTACTAAGTTTAGGAATTAAAATATCATAATATAGTTCTAATAAGAGGATGAACTGCTCTTTTTATTTTTTTTATATTTGTCATTACCACTCAACTCACTCCAAAGTGTCTGTTGGTGTGCTGCCTCGTGAGTGTTTAATGATGACTTTCATTCAGTCTAATCTGTCAGTAGGTCAGAGATGCCTCATATCTTGGATGGAGTTATGAAATATCCTGAGTTTACTACCCTATTAAAATTCATTTTAAATGTCAAAGTTTCTAATTTGAACAAGGAAATTTAATTTAGGAGCATCTTCAAAGTAGCACACAATTTTCTCCTTGAGTATCAAGTGAAGTATCCGATAAAAATAAAAAGAACTTTGCAGCATATGATATTTAATTCTTCCTGTGTTTTAACTTCAGGTACTTTGCAGCAGTGCCTAGAAGAAATAATAATTTTGTGGTCTTTCATGATTTGCTTTTTATGTTAAAAGCAGTTTGGAGAAAAGGCCTGTCTAACCAAAGATACTGATGATTTAAAAAAACACGGCTCAACATTCTCGGCAAAGCCCACTGCAATTTTTTCTTTAGAAAATTCTGTGCTTTGCTGTCCCCTGAATACCTCATTGTTTGCTTTGACCCAGTTTGTTCTCTGTTCTGTTCTGTGATGATAATTTAATTTTTCTCCCTTGCCAAACTGTCTGCACCAGGCCTTGGCCTCTCTGCTGGTTGGGGTGTGTTGGGTCCTCTTCTCACTGCAGTGAGTGTTTCCTAGTCAGGTGGCTGCACCTTCAATGACCTGAATGTTTTACAGCAGGTATTGTGAGTCTAAAATTGTCCAGATGAGCATGAAGATTATCAGGTAATGATCAAAAGAAATGTTTTTCTGAGCCGTTTCAGTGTGGTTCTGTTTCTGAAGCTAAACCCACAGTTGTTCTGTCAGCTGCTCGTAAAACCTGAAGCTGAAGCTTTGATAAAGAGTCACTTTTCTTGTTAATAAAGAAATGTCATTAATGATACCAGATATCAGAGGTACTGGTTTGTTGCTCTCTGATTAATTCCTTGTGTGGAAGTATGAGATTATCAGTGGAGGACAAAAGACATGCTAAATTCGTTTAGTGATAAGGACTTAAGAGTAATCAGGAAGTAGCTTGCTGGTTTGTGAAGCTTAAATGTTAAATTCCCTCACAAAAAAAAAAAAAATAGTTGTGGTGTTCATTTCAGTATCACTAGATCACTGTTGAGTTTTGAGGATGGCTCATGTGAAGCTCAGTGAGGCAAATAGCATGTATAATGTATCTCTCAAATTCTCTCAAACAGTCATATATCCTTTGGTATCACACAGTAATTTTAATTTCAAAAGAAAATTATAGCAGCATGGGAGAAAATAACTGTAATTTTTTTTTTTTTATAATTGTAATTAATTTTGTTTGAAACAAACCTCTTAGTGTTTGATACCTCCATCATAGTGGAGTGTAACATTCTCCAGAATCCCCTCATTACTGTAACTTCCTCTCTAGGCTAATTTACACATTTGCATACTCACAGTCTGTACAAAGAGGTATTATTTTCAGAGATGCTGGCCTGCATCTTGAA
Organism: Corvus brachyrhynchos; assembly: GCF_000691975.1. Lineage (NCBI taxonomy): Eukaryota > Metazoa > Chordata > Aves > Passeriformes > Corvidae > Corvus > Corvus brachyrhynchos. Next base: position 107,887 of record NW_008236442.1, on the reverse strand, counting down.
TTGATCATCGCTGTACTCAGGCTGAGTAGCTAACCCTGAAGTCAATAGTCATTTTGAATGTTAGAAGTCGATACTGTATGCCAAAATCCTTATGAAAGTGGCCTTAAATTGCTTATATTAAAAAAAGAGAATGACATTAATGGCAATAAAAACTTAGATTTAATCATCACATTTTCGTGATTTGAACTTCAAAGGTTTTGATGATGTCCTTCCTACATTTATTTAGAATGTAAGTCACAGTTATCCAGTCACTTAGATATTAGCCTTCTCAGCTGAATCTGTTCCTCTGAAAAACTTTTCAAAAAATACTTTTTTCTTGTGACCCCACAGAAAAGAGACTCTTGGTTTTGTTCTACAACATGAACAAGAATGCAACCTATCTTAAATTCACGTATTGATGTAAGAAGAGTTAATATTGGGAAATTGAATTACTTTCATGGCTCTAAATGTAGGTTTGAAGACAGTTAATTTCAGAATGGCATATCTCAGCAGATGTGTGGAATTTAAAATAGATCTCATCTTCACTATGAGCCTTAATATACAATTATATAAAAATTCTAGAAATGTCAAGTAGGGAAAAATTCTTAATGCAAATCAATAACAATTAGGCCATGTTGCCAGATCAGTTGTATTCTGTGGTTTGTAATTTTTCAATGAATAGACAATAATGTTTTACATAAGCATTGTAATTTCTTTTTATATTGATTCATCTTGATAGTTCCTTCCAGTTATTAGCATGACTGTTATTTATTTGACACTACCACCTAGTGAATGTGGCTCTTGTCATAAGCTGCAGTGCAACTTCCTGCTCACACATAAAAGATACCTTGCCAGTAATACCAAAAGCAGGACAAAATATTATCTCCCTTTTACAGATGGTCTGCTTAACGTGAGTGCTTGCCTTGGCTTCTGGGCAGAATTGTACAATGCATGCTGGAAACTTTGCTGCCACAACCACATTGTCACTGGTTCTTTCAGTGGTAAAATTGAAGCCATTTGGATTCTCTGTGTATGAGCTGCAAAAACAGCTCTTGCTTGGAGCTTTAGGTAGTGTGTACAGTGCACCTCAATGGGGTGGCAGGTTCTGTCATCAGTACTCTGTTATTCAGAGCTAATAATAAAAGAATCTTCCAAGCTGTGTTTATTTCATCCGCCATTCAAAACATCCCAGTTTCTTGGATAGTTAGAGCCTTAGTGGGAGGCTCATGTATTCGGGGGATCTTGTATTAAGGTCCAAGAAAGAGTTGAGTGGAGAAATCAAGTTGCTGCAGAAGCCGGAGTCCCTGCGGTTGGAGCAGCTCATCCTTCCATCTTACGCTTCTCTCTGTTGTTTCTTTGCCACAGGATTTGGGAATCTCATTGCTGCTCTCTTCATTCAGGCCCAGAGGTCCCTCTTCTGCTGCACTTACAAGTTGTTGGTAGTTTCCAGAGTGATGTAGTGATTGGGTTTGAGTGGGTGGGGGGGGTTGAGCTTGGTGGTGTATTTTTCAGTGGCTCTTCACTGCCCTTGTGCATTGCCGGGTTCTTTACTCAAGCGCATTCACACAGATAGAAGACAGACTGCAAAGAATGTTCTGGTCATTCTGACCACTCTTGTGATCCCCTGAATTTTAGTGATGCAAATTATTGTATCTTGATATTGAAGGGCATGTAGCATGTGCTAGCTCAAACAAGAGGTTCATTTGGTTTGCTCAGTTTGTGTATTTTTAATATTGTTTTATACAGGTACTGTTGAGTGAGCACATATACTCTTAGGGGTGACACAAATTAATTCCACTCCCATCATGGAATCTCTCCATGGATTTATCGCAAATTGGTGCAGCTGTGAGTGATTCCATGCTCTCATGAGAAGTATGAGATTAAATTCTGTCACTGCTGTACTGTTTTTAATTAATTTGACCTCTGAACTAATCATTACCCAGTGTCAGTTTCTGTCTCTTTGGTCAGTAGATAAATTAGTTAATGGCAAATTAATTAGTTAATGCAGTTAATGTTTCAAAGCTCCATAAAAGGGATAAGAATGACTTGTGCAGATTCTGTAAATGTTGCAGAAGTAGGGGTTCGTGTCTTTAACAGGAAAAACAGAAGTTTCATTTTTCTATTAGTTGCTTGACTACTACTGTTGAATTGACTATGGAACATACTCAGCTACAAAACAAGAGTGGAAGCTGAAATACTGTAGTGCCAATTGCACTAGATCCTGAATTGATGTTTTTGTAATAACTTGGAGAATAACAAAAGCAAAAGCAGTAACTCTGACAGAGCTGAAAAGAATTGAACTGTGCTGTGTGCTGAGAAACGGGCATTCTTTTTTTTTTTTTTTTTTTGGAACAGGAATTAAGGTATCTCAAAAATAAACATAAATTTTTTGAGTTTTTTGAAAGAGCCTGAAGTCCTTAACATTATCTCATTGCTCAGTTTGGCCTGTCCATTCTTACTGAACAGTGTCTTTACGTGGTAAATAACACGGAAACAAATTCAATAAACTGAGGATTGTTGCACTTTTACTGTTCCAATGTGGAATGCTCATGCATTTGGGTTTCCTGGGAGATAAGCCTTACAAGGAAGGTTTAACTAGGCAGCAGAGCAGTGACCCTTGAAAAGCACTGTTACCTCAGTTGGCGATGTCTTTGCCTCATCCTCAAATCCTGGCCCTCAGCTTTGTGAAAGTGAGAAGCTGGAGCTCACTGCAGTGCGTGCCACTGAAAAAGACAGAGGGGAGTGCTGGGGTACAGCCAGTTACCACAGTCCCATTTAGCAGTATCTGTGTTCTGAGGAAAGATATTTGTAACTCAGTACTGGTAGGACACAGGGGGTTAAGACAGAGCTGTGTCTGCCCAGGGGCTTGGGGAAATCACCAAGCACAGGTCAGATGGATGCAAACCCCTCTGGTTTTGGCAGGTTGAGTATACTTGAAACAAATGGCTTCTTGTCTCCTTCCAAGCAGGTGGAACCCTGGTCTCTCACATCAACCGGGTTGTTTCTGCCTTCTGTAGGGGCTGGCACCTAAGGGTTATTACATGGACAAGTTGGATTTCTCGATCTTTCCGAAGAAGCCGAGACTGAGTGTCTCCACTGATAAGAATGACTACTGAATTGGACTTGGGAAGTGTTTGCCTGCAATATTTTCCACTAAATGAATCAGTGTAATAGTTGGAAAAATTGTATGTTGCTATACCAAAATTAATTTTAAATCTCGTTAATTAGTTGAACTAGTCTGACAGTCAGATGTACACCTTGCCCTCTGTGTTTCATGAATACTGCCAGTTGCCATATTAAGAACTTCGACACTTGAATTTAATTAAAAGTTGTTTTAAATTGGATTTAGTGCCTTTAATATAGATACTGGCTCAATAGGGAGGATGCAATGCATGTTTTGCAAGTTTAATGAACCATTTCAAATGATGCTTTGTTATTAGTTTCAAAAGTGGCATTGTGTTTTGTTATGATTTTTTCTAAATTAAGTGTGAATGGGAAAAACAGTGGAAGCTATCGTGAAGGTGCTCAGATAGGAGACAGCAAAAACTGTTTAAAATATTAATACATAGCAAATGGAATTATTTAGTGAGTGGTTGAATTCTTGCCAGTTAAATGGGTGTCGGAACAGATAATGGTTAACATGATTGGAAAAGAGGTAATTTCTTCAAAATTCAGTGGCTCATATGAAACAATTGCATATACAAAAGTCAGTAGCAGCTTTGGAAAATATCTCTTGTTACACTGCATTTGATTGAACAGGTTTAGTGTTTGTCACTGTTTAGAGATCCAGACTTGAACTAATTCTAATTTTTAGGAAAGACTTTCTAGCTTCAGGAGAGCAGAAGCTGGGGAAAGCCTTCTCTCAATATGTTATTTGTGTGAGTGTTTTGAAAGTTCTAGGAGAGTTTAGTGACGATTTATGCCCTGTTGGGTGTATATGAGGCTAATTCTACTGTAGTTTGTGTTTAATATTTCATGGCATGCTCTTTGTGTCTCAGGTCGGTATGTATAATTCGAAGGCTAATATGCTTGCTTGGTGCTTACAGGAATCTACTCTTTGAAACTTGAATTGGTTTTTTTTGTATTGTTTTGTTTTTTTACTGGCTCCCCCCCATGCCCCCCATGTTACCTGCTCTTTAAGAAATACTCCTGTGATGACTCAGGTGTACTTTGAATTTTATTGGTGTTTTTTGTGTTTCATGCTTAATCTTTTCAAACGCAATTATCCATGTGATGTATTACAAGCTTCTGGGGAGAACAGAACATTATAGTTTCTACATGAATAGCTTGTAAGAAAATGACTAAGTGGACCTGTTTATAGACCTAATGCACTGGGATTCAACTCTAAAAAGAATATAAGAGCAATGGGCCTGGTTAACATTCTGTGGGAGCCAGCAGCTTTGATGTATGTATTTGTAGATGTCTACAGAATACAGATTATCAGTATTTGAGGTGTGCAAATTAAAGATCTACTTGACCAGTCATAATTACAGCACTGTAAGGGAAGAATGACATTGAGAAGTAATAAAATGGTCTTTAATCTCTTAGACTGTAAATTATAATCTGTTTTTGGTTAAGAGAAAATGTTTTGGTGGCTCCAGTATTCCATTCATGTGGCTACTGGGGGGGGTTTCTTACCTTACAGATTTTACTTTGAGTCAGTAAGCAGGTATTGCTCAGGAATTTCCTCAAAGAGGAAAAGCCACTAAAAATGTGCTTTATTTCTTGATTAAAGGTTCATCTATTACTGAGGTTTGACTGTTACTCTGACTTCCTTTTTTTAGTATTGAAAGACAGTGGGGGTTTATTTTAGGATGTTTTAGCTGCCTGCATTTTATTGAGATGCTATGACATCTTACATTAAATTTCAAAATGCTAAGTATCTGTCTTTTGGTTTGTGGAAAGTATGTCCATTTGATTGTTGTGTCAGTTTTACCCAATTATTAGTCATGGTTTTTAGGTGCAGTATCTTTACGGCATTTTCTAACACCGCTTTTCTATTTAGTTTTTATGTACCCTCTCTAAATTTTTATTAATTATACTGAATAGAAATACCAGTGTTTCTCGTACTTAGGCTCTGTATTATATCAGCAGAAAGCACAAAACATCAGATTAAATGTTCAGAAGAAAGAACGACAGGCTGAAGTCCTACACTGCACACTGTGCTGGAGAAAACGTACTATGAATGCAGTGTGTGGGAAAGGTCCTGATAAATGCCAAGGAAAAGGCTGGCATTGCTGGGGCTTGTTCCCAGGGACAGGTGCTCTGGCTGTTGGTGCACATACAGAAATGTTGTACTGAGCACATTCTATATTCACTGCTTGTACCAGTTGTTTCTCTTGCTTTGAGCTAAGATCCAGCCTTATGAAACTGCTCTCAGGCTATCTGGACCACTTCTGTAGTACAGCAGGAGTGGAAGCCATAATTTCCACTACAGTGAGTACAAGTAAAGTTAAGTAGAAAAGATGGTCTATCCAGAAGGCTGCAAGAGTTAATTGCATGTATCTGATAACACAGTTCAGTAATTTGGGTCTGCTGGGTACTCTAGTTAGTATTTTCTCTCTGATTATGAGAATAAATAGATGTTTTGATTACTGTTCTGTGAACACTCGAACAATAATTTTGTCGTGAATATTTTCAGCAGCTACCTGCATTTATAACAATTGTGGTAATATAAATTACCCTATTACATACCCAAAAACTTTTGTATTTATGAAAAAAGTAAAGTTCATGAGGTCTTAATAGCTGCACTTTAATTACATTGATAGTAAATGAGGAATATTCTGAATTTGGAGTTAGAAACTTGGCAAGATTGGGAATTGCTCGTACATTTTTTCTTTTCTCACGTGAAGAATGACTTTTCAATTAGTTTGCTTCATTTCTATTTTGGCCAAATACACTGAAAATTGGGATATGATGCAAAGCATCTTTGTTGTAGGTTTGCAGTTCAGGCTATTAGATAAATATAAGCTGTATTTAAAACCTTATATAGTTTTAGTAACTTTCCCAGTAATGGGAGCAGAATTGTCTTAACCTTTGCTGAGTTGTTTAAAGTGCTGACAAAAAAGGAAGCCTGAACTATATCAAGTACAGATTTTTTTTTCTATACAAAACGGTCATTCTCTTGTTTCTATCATACTTTGATCATTGTAGTCACGTAGTTTCAAGCATATTCCTTTCATTGACTTCTTTTTCTTTCAGCTAGAGTTAATCCTGTTGCACCACTGCTATTCAGGAAAAGATGAACTGGTAGTAACTCTGCTGTGTCTCTCTTGTGACCACACCAGAGTACTTTAGACCTTCCTAATCTTGCACTGTGTGATAAAAGCTTTAACCTCCTTTGCAGTTGCCCTGATACCAGTGCAGCTGCCTCACCCATGGTTCTTGTTATCTCATTACTAACATTACGTTACTTATATTGGCTAACTTGAAAAATCTGCTAAAATAAATTTCCAGTGATGACTGGCAGGAGAGGCAGCACTGTTGCACAGCAAGTGCTTGTGAATCATTGAAAACAAACACGCATCTGTCTTCTATTCAGGTGAAAGTGTTTTTCTGTGAGTCTTAGTGTCTTTCTTCATCTGAAGCAGGCACCTGCAGAGCAAGGAGTAGTTAAAATGGAATAGATGTTTTAAATTGGAGAGAAGCATTTACTTGCCTCTAAGTACAATTTTGCAATTATGTGGACAGATACGTTCTCCCAGTTAATTCTCTCCAATGTATACACTCCATCTGACAGTCTGGATACATTGTTTGTTGTCAGATGATCTTCCTCTGTACACTGAAGCTTCTTGACACTCTGCCTTGCTGGAAGGTGTAAGTCTAGCAGGAAAGCAAGATGGAAAACAAAAAACAGCAAAGAAAATGCAGGATTCCCTTAAGGCAATAAGTTTTGCTTTTATGTAGCAGCCATTTTCTGACAGGACACATAACAAGTTCCTTGTATTTTTCCCTCGTGTGACTTTCTATGTTCCACACAAGGCATACAGAGATGTTTATACCTTTTTCTATTTCATTAAAGCACTTCCTGGAGGAACAGTTCTTTCCTCTCTATGGTTCTGCATGGCTTGTTTTGTATAGAATTACAAAGATGGGGGGAGGGTAATGCTACTACTTTTTTCCGCAGGTTTTTGAGCAAAATACGTGGTTTTTTAAGTACTATATACTTAAGCAGGCTTGCAGGCAGGATGAGAGAATGTAAGTAAATACAGCTCTTACAGGCATCTGGTTTCTAGACAGTAATTTTTTATCAAGGAAGACAAAAGCCTTGACAAACTTTATATGAATATAAATAATATCCTGAAATCTGATCCCTTGTAGATGTGTACTGATCTGAAACAGTCTTCAAAACAGTAGAAATGATTTATTCTTGTCTTTTGTAATGCTTATGTCTTCATCAGAATATCTCTGAATGAAATTCTCTTCACTTTGACATAATAGTAACATGGAAATCAGGAATGTCAGTGGCAGGAGTGATGGACCTACAGTGTTTTTAAAAATGGAGATATATATATACATTCCATATATATTTATTTAAAAAAAAGATTCCCCTCAAGAGACTATCAGTAAGGATTTGATCAATTTTATCTTTTGGGGGTGGTGGTGTTTGAAAAAAGAATGGTGAAGGGGTGCTTCAAAAGGCATTAAAATATTAGTAATTAGCTTAGAATTTTACGCTAACAAACCATTTTAGCATGGTTCTCTTCAGCTTTTGTGACCCAGGTACCTTTTGAATAGTATTTAAAAATATGTTAGTCTAAAGATGATTTTATGCTGTTTTGTTTTAGATAGAGCAGTGTCAGATGTCCCATATTGCACTATCATATAGAGAACAGTAGAATGAGCAGAATTAGAAACTTGCGGGTTTTTTTTTTTTTTTTTATGGTGGCTCTCTTTATCTTCCCAAAGGACCATGGAGAATGCTTTTTTAGGCTAATGTTTCTGTGAAGCTCTCATTTATGGTGTTTCAGATGGTAAAGATGTCTTTCCCTTGTATGAGAGATGGATCCAGACCACTACTTCTCTTCCTCCTATAGTCAAATTTCCCTGGACCACAGAGCCACTGATGTGAGGCACTGATGTGGTAGTTTCAGAGCTGGTTTTCAATTCTAGCTCTGCAGCATCAGCTTGAACAAGGTCACCATAGGGATTTGAAAAGTAGACCAATGTTTAAAGAAATTCCAACTGTTTCTGCCATCTGAAACAATGTGAGATGTGTGCAGGAGCAGCTCTCCAAACCTCAGAGCTCAGTGGTTTTAAAGGCCTAAGAGAAATGCACCTTTGAATTTTGATGCAGTGGTTTTATGTATCATATAAGATTGCTGTCTTGGACGTTTGATTTTTTTTATAATGGATGGAAATAACTTCTCGGCTCTGCCTATGGCTGCTGATATGTTAAAATCCTATATGCTAAATCAATTTCAGTGCTTTGGGTGAACGTCTGTAAGTGATTCCAAGTTAAGAGTTTTGGTTGATTTCCATTGCCAGGCCCTGGGCTAAGAACTTTTATCATCCTTTAAAATAAAACAAACAAACCTATGAGTCCTTTCACAAAGAAACGAAATGGTAAGTCTGATTTAGATATAATTTGTTTTGCAAAGAATTTATTTATCCTTGAGAAAGAGAAATGCTAATTTTAGGTGAAAAGACTGCCTAGGCACAGTGACCACTTACAAGAATTTTTTTTTTTGGTGAATTTAAATGCATATCACTGTTAGAAAAATATGAAAAGTGGCAAGAATACCAGGGAGATAACAGAATGTAGACATAATGGAATGTGTAATGAAAATTTACTGGACAATAAAATAGATATTGACAACACAGATTTCTTAGAGAAAGACAAATGACACATGACATAATAGAAACATGAAGTGTAGTGCTTTGTGTTACAAATAAACAACTCCCTTGAGAAACTTGAAGCATCTTGTTAAATGAAGACATTACTTCCACTGGACTGAAATGCACATTTTTACTACTTCTGCTTTTCTTATGACAGCATATTTATATTAGGCAAATGATTTCTTTGATTCTTCTGAATGCAGATGCACCACTGAAAGTTCTCACATTGGTGTAATTATTCTTCCTTAAGAACTACTATCCTGTAACAGTAAAACATATTTTACTGTAACATATCAGTAAAATGTATCTGTTCTGTGGCCCTTGCTGGTGGGATCAAGGGAATACTACAGCACTAGTTAAGGTATTTCAGCTTAGAAAACTCTGAAAGTGTTCAATTGGTGTGTCTGGATAAAGGAAAGTTTGCTGTAGTATCTAATCCTTAGGATAAATGCAACCAAGGACTGTACTGTTGCTGCTACAGTTTGTCCATCACATGTAGAGTGTGTTGTTTGTGAAAAGAGAAATTTCCTCATAAAAATTGTCTCTGCTCAGAAGTTTGATCAGTGATTTCACCTTATTTCTCATGACTGATGTAGCTGGGCCAGTACAGACCTTATCTTACATATATACAGATTATATGATTCTGAATTCTGGTCAAAAGCAACCTTTTACACATCAATTATCTGTGTTCTTTTTTAAACTAGACTACTAAGCCTAGTAATGCTTAGAAAGTATCACAGCTTTATGAACTCAAGAAAAGCATTTAAGATAAAAGAGGGTAGCTGAGAGAGAAGACTTTGAACATAAAGGTTAATAAATATTAGAAACACTCAACATTGGTCTAATTTGGTTAATTTTGAGAATATATGTAAAAGCTTTCTCACAACATTTTCTGAAAAAGTGGAAAAAGATTTTTTTGAAAGATTTTTAAAATTATTCTCACTAGTGTGAAATACCTGCTATTTTGTTCTTGGCTTGGCTGTGCCATACCTGTATGTCTTATTCCTGTACTAATACACAGATGCCTAATGTAGATTATGGGTTACGTGAAAGGTTATTGGAGTTTATGGGAAGTTATGAAAACATCTTAGGATAATTTTGCATTTGCTTCGAGTTTCTGGAGCTCAAGACCTTGTCTTTGACAGAATCTTCAAGAGCTGGAGTTTACTAAAACCCTTTTGCTGTTATGTTTCAAGGAAAAGGGAGAGCTTTAACTACTTTTATCTCCAAGGACACTTCAGCTGTGACTGTTGGGGTGGTTTGAGCATTCCAGCCATAACCTGTAAAATCATTTGTGCAAATCCTGTTTGTGTAGGTGCTTAAATATTTGCTTTAAAAGCATGATGTAATAATTATCTTGGAAACATTTGGACTGAGAGAGGGGAAACAGAAAATGAAGGCAGCAGTGTTGGCCTTGCAGTACCTGGCTACACTGCAGAACAAGGTGTGATGAGCTGATCAGGTGAGATTTTGGTGCAGTGGCAGAATTTCCAGGAGGGGTGATGAGGGTGGCTGGGGATCTTGACATCAGAGTGCAGGACATGGCAGGGATGGTATAACATTGCACTGAGCATCTGTCGCTGTTTTGGGGAACCAGATACCTCCCTGCCAAATGGGTAAGACCTTTTTGTCTCATCTTAATAATAGCACATTTCCTTCTTACCAACTTGAATTTTGAAAGCTGGTTTTCCTTTTTTGAAAGTTGTGTGCTTGTGTTAGGAGTGCATGGCAAATGGGTTAGCTTTAAACAATTATCAGGCATGTACTTTTTTTCAAGTGATTTGAGCATGTTGCATTTTAGAGGGCAGAAATTCAGACACATGACTTAGCCATTTGTGTATTTAGGGATGTTGTGTAGGATAGAATGTTCTAGGTGTCAGAATGATCTGGGAGAACTGGCACATATAGGCTTCCAAAGTTTTTGCTATGAATTCATGCACAAAATATTCTAATATTCAGGTAAGATTAATCTCACCTAAAGATGTCACGTATTGGTTCTTTTTACTGTCTAATTCTCATTTTTGTAGATCTTGATGCAAAATGGCAATTACTTTGTTGAATTTGTCTTAGTTATTTTGTTGACCTTTACATTCTTCTTTCCAGTCACATCACTGTAAGTCTTGCACAGGTTCATATTTTTCCTTTTCAGAAAAGCCAGTTAAACATTGGTTTAAGCTTACAGGACATGAAAACTCTTGAAAGAAATGATTATGATATTTTTGTGAAAACTCAGTTTATTTGCAGTTGCTGATGCATAAGATCTAGATGAAGTTTAATGGAGAACCGGGCTGGCAAGAATTAAGTGTCTCTGGCATGGTATTACAAACACTTTTATCTGCTGTGCTATTCCTGCAGAAGATACAGTAGGCATGTTGAACAAAGGGAATGGCTGAAAAAAAGATAAACATATAAAAAACCCCTAAATTACTTGGTGATTTTTATAGACAGCAAATCCACCAGGTTCTGGTTTTAGACTTTCTGCTTCTGCACTTGTGTCTGAAGAGCTTTTAGCTATTCTGAGAGTGGCTTTGGTTTCCTTCAGTTCTGGAATGGACTGGACCTTGTCCCCTTAGTGACAGGCTCTTCAAGCCCTTAGGGAAGGCCCTTCAGACCTCTTTCAGGAGAGGTTCTGAGTGCATTTCCTCATCTCCTCTTGGCTTCAAGGAGCTAGGTCACGTCAGAGACTTAAAATAGAGACTTAAAATAAAACTTCTCATGTCCACGTTTTCTTAGTTCATCATGTTGGTTATGTGAACTGTAGGATCTGCATAACTTCTATGTTCAGTGTTTGTGCAAAATACCTTTAGCGGAAGAGTAAGGTGGTGCTTTAGCAATCTTGGAGTTATTTATGGTAATAGAAAAATTTTTATATTAAAAAAACCCAGGAAATTTGAACTGTTTGCAGTGTCTTGTGTAGAGTGCCATTACTAAGGAGCAGCTTTTGCTTTAACCTGTAGCACTTTATTAACAATTTCTGTGGAAAAAATGAAGTAGTTTAATCCAGTTCCCCTTTCCTCCTGTCCTTCAGGATGGACATTTTCTCTCATCTAATCTTTGCTTATCCCATGATCTCTGCATTTACTCATCTATGGCATGGCAGATGTGATGGATGTGCAAGGGGTTCTGAGTTATTGCCAGGCTTCTATTTTGCCTCAATATAATACTTTCATATACTTCTTTCGTTGTAAATTATTTTTCAAACTACAAATAACATCAATAAAAATGATCATTAAATAGTTTGAAATTGTGTAGTTCCTGATCATAATGACTTGTTACCCACAGGTAACTTGGAAGGGTGAGTACCACTGCTGCAGCCTGTTGTGAGGAAGAGTATTGGCTTTAACTGATGTTGAGGGAAAGGGTGTGTGGAGTTACAGCCTCTTCCATGTGTTAAGAAACCAGCCAGGAACCTCTGGTCTAGGAAAACAATGGATATGGTAACCAGTGGGAAGCTATGGTACTTCTGAGTTGAGGAGGAGAATGTATTTGTGAAGGATCCTGAAAGCTAAATCGTGTTTCCAGGGGCTGTCCACATACGTAATTTATATCTATAAAGACTGTCAAGATCAGACCTGTTGCCTTGACCCTTAAGATAGATCTGGAAAACCTCTGCTTCTTTAATGTGCTTTTGTTTGGATGGTAGTTGTTGGGGGTTTTTGTTTGGGATTTTTTATTAGTTGTGGAAAATTTGTCTCTGTGGGAGGTATTTCTTAAGAAGAAAGTTGGTTCTCAAGCTTATCTTGTACAACACAGTAAATGGACCTGCTCTTCTCCTTGTCTGCATGTTTTCAAATGGCAAAAATATAACCAGGTATTAACTTCTGCTCCAGGTGCTCAAAATGCCCATTTGATGGTGTCTTACCACTGGCCAATTCTGAATCTGTTTCCAAAATAAGTGACACAAGGAGGTGGTGCTGATGTAGTTAAAGCAGAGGAGTAGGATGCCTTTTCTATGTGCAAATGTTGTCTTGCTCAATAGGTGATAATGCTGTGTCTTGCACATGGGTCCTTTTTGCTGGATGTAAACTCTAGCTATTACTGTTACAATGATTATAACGTGAGTTATAGCGAGTTCTTAACATATTGTACTTGAAATGGATACTGCCATTGAAAAAGTGCACGGTGTAATGTCTGTAATCTGAGAGTATTCATTTAATGTACTTGACAAGTAGAAGGTGCTTACAATTATACAATACTGATCCACGGCAATGACCATCTTAGACATGCACTCAGAAGTTGGATTCAGTTTAAATTTGTGTTTCCATTTTATTCATGACCTACACAACAAACACCAGCAAATCTTTTTTGCATAATCTATGCAACTGAGGAATTACTTTCTTTTTCATCTATGAAATATGTTTTAGATTACTGTAATGAGGTACTAGAATTCAGCTTTTGATGCGTTGGAATCAAACTGATGCCAATTCAGTAGTTGATAAATTATTTGAATGCATGGGTTTTTGCTAAACTTTGATATTACAATTAATAGTACAGATACATACTTCAGTTGGTTTACTTTTGCATTAGTATTTGTGGAGGGAGGAGGGTATTTTAGGCTTTTTCATGTGCAAAGCTCTGGAAGTTCTCAAGTGGGTATTCAAACCTTATTTTTGAAAACCTCTATGGTTGCAGATATCAATGCAAGATGGTATTTTGTATGTTTTATGAAAAATAGCCATTGCTGACTTGGACTGCAATAGTGTTCTGAGTTTGCAAGCTCTGGGAATGTTCACAGGTGTTCAGTGAACCGGGGACACCCTTGGGTTTATCTTTTTTCCTTCATTCCTTGTATTGACAATGCTCCTCAGACATCAATGAACTGGCCCTCATTAAAGCCACAGAAGTTGAAGTGATGTGTGTAAAACTGTTCTGTGACAGAGCAAAGAACTGAATTCAGGTATCGCAAGTCTCAATCTGCCAACTACAGTACATAAATTTGCTTGCTGAATAAAATTTGGAAAGGAATTTTATGTGAAGTGTAAATTAAACAAAATAAAGATTCTACTTTTTATTAACAATAAGTAATTTAAATAATTTCAAACCTCACGGTTATCTGTAGTCTAATTTGAACTTCAGGAAAAGGGGCAGTTCAGGAAGCAAACCTCCCCAGGGATGCTTTAAAGAAAAAACAGGAGGTTTTTGGTGTTTTCGTTCCCTCTGTTTTTGGAAAAAACGTATCTTTGAATTTTTTTGGGGCATTAAATAAGGGAATTAGAAAAAGAGGAAAGGCAAAAAGAGGAAAAAGTAAAGCCTGCTCTAGCGCAGTCACTGGGGACACTATCATTTATATTTAAGATAATTGTAGAAGGTGGTAAAAGAGAGTTTTAAAAGATTTGATGTTACTGCCTGTTTTCTCAGACTTCCTGCTGTCTGCTGATGACAGCTGCTTCATTGAGATTATTAGTTGTGGCTTTTATTGTAAGAGTTTGGAAGCTGTTAATAAATAATGTATGAATAAACCAAATGGCAGCATATCCAAATCTGCTTTGTTAGGAAACAGACTTACAGGAATATAACAACTTTCTGAACTTGCGATGCCTAAAGTCACTCCTTAATGACAATATGTGCAACAAATTTCTTTCATGCTTTTGTCCCCAAATGACATCTCTATACTCCTGTGAGTGACTTTTCAATGGGAAGCTTTGCATGAAAATAATGGGAAATAGGAGATGTGGCAAGAATCTCCAAATTGATTGGGTAATTAAAAAGAAAAATTCTTTATCGAGTGAATTTAATTTTACTGCAATTTGTAGTTAAACTGGGAATTCCTGTACTTCTTGGTAAGATGGTGGAGACAAGAACAACATATGACCTCAAAATAATCATTATGCTACTTGGCTCTGGCTGCTTTGCTGTCTTTGTATGCGAACTACTGGATTAGTTTTTGTTTGACTTCATATATTTCTTTCCACTCCTTGTTTGTTTGTGTGGTTTTTGTTGTCTCACTTATTTGTGTAATTCTACACCTTCAGTTCATTCATGTTCTTTGTAGGTTTGTTGTTTTACAGCAAATTGCCTGGTATAAGGCTTAGGTCTTTCCTACATTGGAGTGAACCATCTGAAATTCTTTTTTTCAAATGCTAATTCTTGGGTGTAATAATGGTTTTTGCTTCAGTTACAAATCCACTGGATTCATAAAACTTGAACTCTTCAGCAGCAGTTACCTATGTTGGATCACTGTGGGGTACCTTCCTGTTTGGCTGGGAAGAGTCTGTTTAGGATTAGAGTTAGGTCTGTTTTCTAAAGGGTAAGTAACCCTTTGTGCCTTATTTATATCTTTGATTCCATACCTGTTAAATGCAAAGGATGCAATTAGCTGTGATTGTTGTTGTTGCTGTTTCACTATGAAAGGCATATAATTCTCCTCTCTCCTGTCCAGCCCTGGCTCCTTAGGCCCTTCAAAAAAAACCCCATAAGAGCAACCCAACAAACTCCAAACTCCCAAGAAGGTAAAAGGACCTTGGGTTTTGGGATGACTTTTAGAAAAACTTATTCTCAGTATCTTCTTTTCTGAGGTTGTGTGCAATCACCTGTACTGTATCATCTCCTATTTGCCTACTGCTGCACAGTTTCACTGATGTGGAAACATCTCATGGAAAAGGAATTCAAGATTGTTGTCTTTTTACTGCATTGAAAAATATCTAGAATTTTACAAAGCTTTCAGTAAATTATTTGCAGTCCATTTAAGGAAGCTGGCTGAACTATCAATAGATAAGTCAGGTTTTTGCTTGTCTGAGGTATCCTCGAAAGCCTGAATTTTCTACTTGGATTTAACAGCAGCAGTTGTTCCAGAATGAGCACTGAAAAAAACCACTGCATATTTTTATCCAGCTCTTTTTTGCTGAAATTGTAATGAAGGCTGCTGAGAGCATTTATTTTTGATAATATAAAATTATTATTTTATTTTTAAAGTAACACACTGTTTTAGAGACCACTTTCAGATCTGAGATTTCCTTAGTTACTCTGCCACAAAAATAATTGTATTTTCAGCTTTTGAGACTGAAGGTAGATTAGATAATGCCTTTTTACTTCTATGGTTCGTAATCAGGTCCTGTATTCCCTGAAGCCCAGCAGGGAAGGGAGCATCTCAAACTCTGGATGTACAAGTTCTGTGGATCTTGTGGTTAACTCCCCAGTGGGGAATGCCATGTTTGTATAGGTGTGTGCTCATGTAGGCCTGGGTTGTTACTGTGCTGGTTTGGGCTGGGGTACAGTTAATTTTCTTCACAGTAGCTGCTCAGGAGCTGTTTTGGATTTGTGCTGGAAACAGTGTCAATAATTCAGGGATGTTTTAGTTATTGCTGTGCAGTCAAGACCTTTACCCAGTAAACTGATTTTACCTCAATACATGAGTTTGCACATCTTTACTCTTCTAATTCCCTACCCCATCCCACCAGGGAAGGAGTGAGCAACTGACTGTGTGGGGCTGGGTTCTGGCTGGGGTTAAACTGTGACAGTCATCTATTGTCCCTCCTTCCCACTGGAGGGCCAGATTTGGTGTTGTATTGGGAGAAAGGGAAGCTGAGAGTTTTGTGCTGCACTGTGAACTTGACAGTTGGACTTGATGATTCTAAAGGTCTTTTCCAGCCTAAATGTTTCTATGATTCTATGATTTATTGCTTGCATACATTATTTTTCATTCCTAGTATAAAAGGCGTAAGTGAACAGATTCTTCTCATGAGTGATTTCTCCTTGGCTATTATATTGTTTACTTGGCTGATGGCTTTTTAAAGGCTCTAGATTTTAGTAATGTCCAGAGACTTCTTCGAGGTAGAGGTACTCCAAACTATTTTGCCTTTCCCATCATCTGATCCAAAGAGAATAGTGAATTGGGTGAAATCTGAAAGTGTGTCAGTAAGCAACAGCGGTGTTCTCAAGAGTTTTACAGAGTTCCAGAAAAAGGTAGGATTTTTATGGTGGAAAACTGTGAAAGAGTATTCCCCTAACCCGAATCTTTTTGGAATGAATAGGATGGCTCAAAGGATGAAATGTGGCAGATTGTAATATTTCTTGTGTTGCCTGTTTCTCAAATACAATCCTAGCAGTGATGTGCTTAACCTGTTGGCAGTTTGTAATCTTAAAGTAACCAACCAACACTGACATTACAATTTGGGTACTTGTTTTATGTTGGTAGAAAGAGAAAGGACCAGGGATGATATAAAAGTTGTCCTTTTGCACCATGAGAAGTATATTTTTAGTATATTTTGGTATCTGTTTTGTGCTCTGCTGTTGGACCTTTTACTCATGTTTGCTCTGATTTTTTTCCTGGTTTTCATTCTTTTTTTTTTAATCTTCCTCTGCTTTCTTTCATAGTGGTTTTTCCTACCTGTAAAATACTTAAAGATTTTTAAAGTTCAGGGTAACTTTGATTGGCAAAATCAATGTAAAGTGCTAACAAGATTCAGGCAAGAATAAAGAAAAGACTGTGGGTGGACACTGTTATGGTTGATGGCATTCCCACTGAGAAAATAATTTAAAAAATACACTGCTAACTCTTTTTAGATATTAGAAGTAATGAGGTGTTTTGGAGCATCTCTGGTGTTAGAAGTACGGAGGAGGAGGGGGATTCTGCAAGTTCCCTCTTCCCTTTGTATAAAGATCACGTAATGACAGCTCTCACTTTCGGGTTTGTGGTCAGTGAGAGAAGATGGTGATGTGCTCTTCACCTAGAAGCTCTCAAAGTACAGTTATAATTCAGCATTTTTGATGATTGTTTCAGTGTCTATTCTCTTGTGGTTTTGCTTTTTAAACAATGAATGATAGACTTTGAGAAAGAACACTGATTGATTTAAAGAATCACTTATGATAAAATACCTCTTTCTGGGAATTTAGATTCCAGTAGGTTAGCTTCATTGATAATTTTCTCCTCACATATTCTCCAGATGATTTTAGATATCTGAAGTTATTGTTCTTTTCTTGTCTTTTGTAATTACCAGTACAAGGGATAAGTGAATTAGAAGACAACAAGGATGCATTCTAATTGTTCTAATAAATTATGTTAATGATTTATGCTTGCAATCAGGTTTAGTGAGAACTTGTTTGACAAAGTGACAGCTTCTCTTATAGTGCAAGCAAATATAACTTCAGTTTTCTCTGACTGAAGCTTACTGGTAGTAGATTTGAAACCCTGTATTAGAGGATTTGGGCTCTCCAGGTGCATTACAGGTTCTTAAGCATCTTTTCCCACCAGGTAGTGCTGTTCTGTGTTTAGTTTCTGGGAAAATCAGGTGACTTGCTAACTTACCCTATGCAGTTCTTAAATAGTGCAGGAGGACAAGAAAAAGTCATTCAGACAATCAGAACACTTTTGAAGGTTTTAGTACTGAAATATTTACTGCTGGCCCAGCCTGTCCACTGAGTCCTTTCCAAGGTGTGTCGTAGTACCTGGGACAAAATGCACTTGGATGGTGTGCAGATGTTTAACATCTGTGTAGTTGGTTTTTGTCCTTTTCATGTATTAGAGCAGTTCTAGGCTGGTCTGCAGGGCTGTAGAGTTGAACTTCTGTAGTGACATCATGCAGGGTTCTGATGCTTGTGGAAAACTGTTGATGGCCTCCCCTCTCTCTGATGGTTGGGATGGCATTGCAAGGCTCACAAGGTGCTTACGGACCTGCCAGGCTGTGGGTAATTAACCAAGGACTGAGTTCTTTGATTAAAGTTAATAAAATAATGCTTATGGCAATGTGAATGACCAATGTACATTAAAATGACATGAAACAGAGCAATTTATAGTGGGGATGGGGTAGGGGAAAGAAGATACCACGTGGATTTTAAGTATATTCTACTCAATGCAACCCAGTTACCACCTTTTCATCAACAGATTTCCTTTTGCTGACAAAGTATTTCTGACCACTTAAATCTAGCAGGTGATCTCTCTCCAGAAAGAGATGGAGTAGTTCTCACTAAACTAATCTCTGCATTCACTCTTATTTAGAAGAAATACTGAAGAAATACTGAATGTTTGGTGTCTCCAGGTCCGAGAGGAGTGCTTGTGTGATCTACAGTTAATATCATTAATGGGATATTTTACTTTGAATAGTTGGCAACAAAGGGTAACAACTGCTAAAATGTTAATAAATTATTTATTATATAACATAGAAGTATTTCCCTAGACTTTCCTCTGCTCATCTATTATTGGTAATTTTTTTAATGGAACACAAGGTACAGGTAGAATGATTTGAGCCATGTCTGAGCTGCTAAGGATTTGTAAATATGCAATAAATAATTTCAGAATAATAAGATCAATTAAGACCAGTAAGAGATTTTAAGATCACTTAAATTCCATATAAACATTTTGCATTCAAACTTTAGGCTTTACAGTTGGAAGGCCCACCCTGCAAAATGAACAAAGCAAATTTAACTAAACAGACTTTTAGCTTTTGAGACTCTGTTATACACAGAGGGCATGTAAAAGGGATGTAATTGAAATATTTAAGTACAGAAAATATTTGCAAAAGATATACCCATCCTTCTCCTGGCTACATGAAATTGTAATGGGTTACTGTTTGTTTTTATAAGTTGTGCTGCATCTGGCTATTAAGTTGACTTTCTAACTGTGTGTGTGGAAAAAATACCTTGCCCTTCATTAGTTTAATCTAAACTTCAAATTCTCATTGCAGTGTGTAATGGCATTAGAAGTACTCAGACAAATTAAATGATTCAGTATGGTAACTTTGAAGAATCTAATTTCCATTCAGGGAACAATTTTTATCATCTGGCAAAAAGACAAAACTGTGAATTTTACAATGGCTGCTTTCTTTGGTAACATTTTGTTGCATGGGGTTTGCTTTACTGTTAATCCACGATCAAATCCACTCTTAAGTGCTTAACTAATGTTACAGACATTTAATGCACATACAGATTTTAATCTGCCTGTTCTTCTCTTTTGCACGTTCCTGTGGTCTCTGCTAGAGCAATTATTGTTTTGATGCAGTTTTGAATCATAGCTTTATTTGGGATTTGTACCTACCTGCCTCTGTAGTACCATTATAATTTGTAGCATAATTATGCATGTATGGCATTTTAAAATATATACATGGTGAATATGATGCCTGGAAGATACCTGTGCTGTATTCAGTTTTTGACTCGTTGCGTTGGGTGAAGTTGCTTCCAGGATTGAAGAGAATTCCATGCCTGGCTGACAGCAGGTCACAGCCTCAGGCTGCCAGGGGGGATGAACAGGGCTTGTAACAACGCTTTGGAAGGAAAGCTGGAGAGAGCTGCTGCTAAAAGAGCTTTCCACTGTGCTCATATTTTCTGTCTAACCTTGAGAGCCTCAGATCTCATTCTTCGGATGCATTCCTTCTGCTTTGAAGTTAGTGGAAGTTCACTGATTCTAGAATCAGTGATGTATGTATGGTTTAGTTAATGAATTTGGATTGCAGAACACCACATTTTCTGCTCCTTTTTTGGTAATTTTGTTGATGATGATGATGATGTAATGAGGAAAAGGTTAAAATTACTCTGCTTAAGTGAGCTCTCAATCTGAAGATTTTTGTAGACATGCAGGAGGGTGATCAGAGCATTGCCAACAATCTGTTGTAAATCCTTTATATATTTTTAGAAAGCTCGTGCATAACTAATCTTTGCTTGAAATTATTCTAACCAGGGAAGAAACCTCCCCAGATAAGCATGAAAAACACAATGGATGTTTCTAGGTGCTTCTTTCCTGAACATTTTATTGCTACTTCCCAAGTGAAATTGAAAACCATCAGGTCAGCAGCTGCCTGCCATGGCAGCCTTAGATTTCACATCAGGACAAAAGTATGTTTGCTACTTTATCATGTGTAGCAAAACATGGTTTGAAGTCTCTGGTTGACATGGACATGCTCTTAGAGAAAAAAAAAAAGCATGGAAGTCAAAATCTATTAGGCAATTTCAGGAATAAGGTTACAGTAGTGGGTATGGCATGACATGCTGACATAAACTATGTCTGTGAGGTTATCAAATCAAATATTGACTTGATACTTCAGCTGTAGGCTTTAGGCAAGTATCTGTTGAAACGTAAAGGTTTTCTTGGCCTTAGCCTGGTTCCTTTTGGCTGATTCTAATCTTTGTTTCTCTTCTGGTAATTTACAAGCTATCAGACTTTCAGGTGTTGTTAAAACATGACTCTTGACTTCCTGAAAGCTACCCTAAGTACAGGAGAAAGTGACTCATTGAAGTTTTTGCCTTATTTGGCCAGAATTCTGAGTATTCGTCTTTTTGGAAAATTCCCATTTCTCTCTGCTAGCTGAGGTATAGCAGGTATTTATCTTACTGAGGTAGACTCAGCCCAACTCCTGGGAGCTACAGGTTCAAAGTTCAGCCTACAAAGTTATGGTTCAGAGACTTTATCTTCTGTGTATGCTCGGAGATGTATTGTGTGAGTTTGTTTGTTTGTTTTGTGGTGGTACTTTTCTAAAAATGTGTATAAAGATGGTGACAGAGTAGATAGAGGAACTATTTTAAAGAGGATAAATGGAATTCCAGGCCTTTCACTTGAAAAGCAAGGCATTCCCCCAAAACTGAGGGAGCATGAGAAAATGGGCCATGGATATGTCTCAAGTTGATAAATATTTCATGTTTTTTCTTTTACTCTGGTTTGCTCTCTTTCCTGGCAATTGGGCTTACAGCAAATCTGAGGATATGAATATGACTATCTCCTTTAGGTATCTCTCTACTTTTTGGAGAAAATATTCTTCTCCAAGTACAGTCTCCTTGTAAAGTGCTGCAGTTTGATATCCTACCTGTTTGGAAGGTAATAATGTGGGAAGTGCAAGTGAAGTCCTGCCTTGCTCTAAAAAAGAGGAAAGCTGGTTGTTTTCACAGGCCAAGCTTTATGTCATCCTCACACATCAATGCTGTGAATAGGGGGCTAAATTCAGTGGGCTCTTTTGTGTTGTTGGCTTTTCTTTAGAGAAACTTCTGAAATGAAAGAATTTTAGATAAAAAAGTAAAATAGCTGTGCCATGATCAAGGCAAGGATCAGACCAGTTCACTGTCCTTCTAATTCGTTATGATTAGCTTTGATGGGCTACCTAAAAACAGAGGCTAGGCAAAATTAAGGGGGAAAAAAGCAGGTATATTTATTGAAGGGCCTTCAAGGTACACTTTGGACAGTCAGAGCCCAGAGTCAGTTTTTGTAAATTTGCTGCATTCTTCAGTATTTGTGCAGAGTTCAGCACAAACTGAGTACCTTAAACTATGCACTATTCACTATTGCAACAAATCCCAAATTTTTCTCTCATGATTTCAAGAGATCTTTATCTTTTCATGAAAGATTTTTTAAAAATCCTGGGGAAGATGAGAGCCTACAAGAAAGATGGAAAGAGACTGCAAGGGCATGTAGCAACAGGACTAGCAGGGAATGGCTTCAAACTGAGAGTAGCTTTAGATTGGGTATAAAGAAGAAATTCTTCCCTGTGGAGGTGGTGAGGCTGTGGCATAGGGTGCCCAGAGAAGCTGTGGCTGCCCCATCCCTGGAAGTGTCCAAGGCCAGATTGGACAGGGCTCAGAGCAACCTGGGATAGTGGAAGGTGTCCCTGCCCATGGCAGGGAGTGGAATTAGATGATCTTTAAGGTCCTTCCAACCCAATCCGTTCCATGATTCCATGATTAGAAAAATGGTTAAGGCTGAAAACACTTTTTGCTTTTCTCCTGCAGATCTCTAAATACTGGATGTAAGGGTTCTGGATACAAACTCTCCCCCAAAAATTATGTGTTTTGATACTTCTCTCTTTTTGGCATTCCCTAAAGATTCAGTTTCTGAAGTTTTTGTATTATCCTCAAGAATCAGAATTTTAGGATGGTTTCATAGTGACCACATATAGTCATTGTGTTATAAAGAGCCTTATCTCAAAGCATGGCAATAAATTATTATGAGGTTCTTCCAAATGTTTTTGAAATTTCTATTTCTCCCAGCATTCCAAAATTTTCCCCAGATGTCTGATAAACACAAGATTTCAAGCAGTATAGTAGACTTGGCAGATACTAAATTCTGCAGAGTGTAAATTACAGTCAATGTACCTATAAATCCTCCTGTAGGCTCAGCACAGTGTTACTCCAGTGAGTCCCATTTACCAGGAGACTGGAGTTTAACTGCATGAGATACTAGTTAAAAAATCTCAAGCAGGTCACTAGAAACTTGATATTACAAAATTTACTTGCTACTTTAGGTCTTTTATTTTCTCACTTGATTTTCTATTATAGTTTGTTCTAATGTCACTAAACTCTAGTGTTAAAAAAAAGTACCCATCCTAAAATCTGTTCTAGTGGAAGCTGCTCTTAAATGACTTTTTGCTTTAGCAACTGCCACTTGAAGGCTTTTGCATATGGGTTTTACAAAATTAAGGATTTCAATTTTCAAACAACTTCTCTCTGTTTTCAAACAACTCTTCTGTGTTTTCAAATTGGTCCAAGCTCCTCGTACTTCCACACAATGGTAGAAATTTACGAGTATTTGAATTTCTCGATGTATTTTCATTTTATATTTATATTTCACATTTTATAGGTTCGATAAGCCACATTTCTATAAATTGAATTACTGTACACTGTGAATTGAAATACTGATCAAGCTGCAAATCAGGAGCCCTTTGAGAGCTGCCTTACAGACCTACAGGGAGGAAGTTCTCTGATCCAGGGAGCTTAAGGCCTGTAAGTGGAAGCCTGGAAACAGCCAGCATGGGCAAATAGGTGGAAGTGTGGAACTTGTTTGGATGACAAATTCAGGAACCTCCCCCCATACACCCTGATAAATGAATGCCTCTTTCTCTCTTCAACACTGCAAATGCCAAATCCATCTAAAAACTTCCTGATAGACATATAAAATTCATATTTTCTGCTCTGATTTTCCTGTATTTCTCTTTGAGTTCTCTTCATCCTCAAAGCTACATGGTAATTTATGTTAATTACTAATTTACTGCTTTCAGTTATAATGAAAAGCCATGAAGATGTCAAGTTTCTTGCTGCTCCTTGTTTAAAAAGCTGTCCTAGGTCCTGCTCTGTAAACCTGAGCCTATAGTTTTGGGATTTACCCTAAGGAATCAAAGTAGTGGAACTTATAAAAATTTCTGGAACTGATGGAGTTTTAATATAATGAGCTGAAATCCTGCCTGTAACCTTTGACAGTTATTTTTAAGTATCTTTCATGTGTCTGTCTGCTTTAGTCTTAAATACTGATTCTAAGAGAGATGCTGAGGAGTGAATGTGTGTGATGTCAAGGAAGGTCAAGTTACTGAAATATTGGTATGGTTCTGAAACATACCTGAAATATGTTCAAGTATATAGTTTCTTAATTAGTAGATGTCTGAGCTTTTTGTTAATGTTTGTCTCTGGCAGTCTCTTCAAAGCATTGGCTTGAAAACTCATGTTTATACACATGTATGTATAAATACATCTAAATTGGCCTCTAGAGTTAACTTTGTTAAATTGTTAAATTTTGCCAAATTGCTTGGCTCAAAAAATAGGGGTATGGCTCTTTTGTAGGCTAAAGAGTAGGAGGTTTTAACACTGGTCCTGGAGTGACCATCCTAGCGTGGTCACTAGCAGTCAAGTTTACCTTTAAGGAGTCCTTAAGGTAAATATTTTAAAATCCCATGCCCCTAACCAGTGAGAATTTTCCCTTCCTTCAAGCCTTTCTTTCCCATGTTAACTTTTTATAATACCTAATGCTGTGCTTTTTTTGTTAACTTTTTGTTTACTATTGAGAATCATGCTTTGGAAAAATAGAAGACAAAGTATGAATTTCTCCATTCTTCTGATTCAAGAATTGATCACAATTCACAGAATTACATTGCTGTAACAGAATATTTCCTCTTTATAAAGGCTTATGTTACTTCTATGAAAGTATTGGATGACAATAATTATATGATTGGCAACTAAACAATAGATAAGTTACTGGCAAGCACAGAAGGGGCACCTGGATAGAGGGATTTAATAGAATCATGAAATAGAATTAATTTAATAGAACTACTACTTAGAGCACTTTCCAGTGTTTTTAAACTCTCTGTAACTGACAAAATGCCACATAAGGTTAGTTTTGTTCATGGTGGCTTTTTACCTATGCTGAGAGAAATCTTCATGTCACTAATTTGCAATAACTGTGGATAGTTGCACATACTTGTCTCCTAAACACTGGCATATTTCTTACCCCAGGCTCATATTTCCTCATAACTCATTATCAAATCGCATTTGGAAAAGGGACTGCTAAATTACTTAGCTAGAATGCAGTCATAAGTTTGGCCTTATCCATGACCTTCACCAAATAATAAGAGGCAGCTGCATAGATCTTGTGCATGGCAGGAATGTTAATCTCCATTCTCCTATAACACCCTGGTGTAATTGATGGTGAAATGCATAGGGGCATATTGTCCCTTCCTTACACGCTGCAGAATCCCTCTTATCATGCTCTGCACTGAGATATATGGACCTTTTTCTTAGGCTTGGAGCTAAAATACTTGGGTGGCTAAAATAGGTCCTAACAAGGTGCTCCTAACAGCGTGCAAGAATGAGAAATAGCTTTGCTTTTCCATTCTCTTCAGACCATGCACTGCCTTACTGTATAGGTGTGGGAAGTTCATGTCAATTAATGTAACCCTTTCAGAATTCTGCTTAGCTCTATCTGTGTGATCTATAAGGATAGAGTTGGGACTTGTTCTAAAGCAGATATAATGAAAACCTGGAATTCATAATATTTGGAGTGAGGCTTAAAAGAAAACCTGAATGAAAAGATGTAATGTTGAAGTTTCTCACCAAAGAAACATCAGGTTTGTCAAGGTTTTGCTTTATGGCAGAATTTGTGCTTATCCTAAAATACATTATATTAGTGGTAATGCTTTCCCATCGTGATACTTTTTACTAACTGGCAATTTAGTGACTGGTTCTTCAAGAGATAGCAGGTGACTGATGCTCTAAGTATTAGTGATTATTGAATTGATTTTGGTTTGATTGTTTTGTGGCAAAAAAAAAGGTCAAATACCAATTGAGTTCTCCCAAACTGAAGTGTTCTGTTTTGAGGAGTTCAGTAAGGCTCCCATGGAGAGAGTGCATCTCTTCCCACACAACAAACGCTTACGCTCGAGTTTCTCCACTGAATAATTTTGTGACCCTCTCTATTAAAGACCTCCAAGTTGTGTTTTCTTTCAGGTGATTGAGTAATATGTAGAAGAGGCCTCCGGCAACCTCCTAATGTAAATGTATGTGTCTCATATGAATATTCTGCTCTGGTTGGTGAAACATGAATAAGACCCATCAACGGTTTCTTTGTAAGGTTGTGCAGCAATGAACAAAGAAATGTATAACAAAATCCATGTGACACATATCCACTGAGTCCTTATTTAAACAGTGATTGCAAACACCTTTGGAGAGAAAAAAAACCCACTCCAAATCAGGTACATAATGTAACAGTGACCTCTGTGAGTCTCTTAATCTGCATGCCTTGTCTTCGAACTGGGAGCACAATCTTGTTCATCAGAACATTTTGGAAAGAAAAAGAGGGATTACGATAGATCCAGTAATGCAAAGCAGCATTAGGTACTCAGGACACAGACTGCATATAAGGCTCTTTGAGAAATTAGGCTGGACAGTCCAACCCCCAGTAGGCAGAGCTGGGATGATGGTTATTTCGTGATCTCTGATTGAGCTTCTTCCTCTATAGCTCTTGCAAAAAATTTTTAATCCGATCACAAGAGCCGATTTTATGAAGCCAAGAGGCTTGGCATTGGTAAACAGAGTGCCCAGCTGTACACCCTAACCCCTGGAGAGGGATTGACTTTCTGCTGAAATATGTTGTTCTCCTGCTCTCTTCTGCTGTCCTGCTTGTAGCCTTCTGCATCTTCTAATTCTTCACTAAGCTAATGTTATTTATGGGGAGCTGAATTGTGCAGCTGGTGTGCCTATGAGAATTCTGAAATTAAAGTTTCATCAAGCCAGAGTATCTCCAGACATTGAAGCCTTCAGTCTTTTCCATTCAAATGCATGTGGCAATAATGGAACCCCAAGTGATCGTGCAAGTGAGCCGGTAACTAATAATTCCCTGAAGAACTTATGTAATGAAATCAAAACCTTCCCATACTGAGCTGTTAGTTTTGCAGGGAGGAAACCTCACTGGTTTTAAAGCTAAAAGAAAAATCTTACTATAAATCTCCACTCTTATAAGGAACTACCATGATACTGCTGATTTGGGAAGTGAAGAAGGTTCATACATTTCGGCTTCATTGTCTTGTTGTGGTGCGCCTTTTTTACAGGGTTGTGGGTTTGTTTTGGTAAATTGCAGTGGAGTGTAATGGAAATGATCCAAGAAAGCATGAGACAGAGTATGTGTGTGGAGTACAATGTATTGAAGTATCAAAGCCTCGGGTTTACCATAAATTAATCATCTGTGGTCTCAGCTCTTGGAGGTGGGGGGAAGTGTGATCTATTCCCACTCTGTAAATAAATTTCTTGGCTAGCATAGGAGTGATCTAGTTGAAGAAGAGTCTCACTTGGTTTGTCATTTCTTGAGTACTTCTCAGCCTCCAAGTTCCCAAGAACTGAGATTGTTTAGCACACAAATGATCATTGCAAAGAAGGGAAATACTCTAATAATTGTCCTTTTTTTTTTTCCTCTTAGGCCTAAACAGAACAGCTGAAACAGAACTGAAATTTTAATAAATTTGAGGTTAGATAAGAAATACAAGGCTAGTTAAGCATGCAAATGGATCAGAAATTCAATAATCTTCTCAATATGAATAGGTTAGGAAAATACTAGCTACCTTGCAGCTTTTAGGTTCTTTGATCACCTTTGAGAGTAAAATGGCTAATACAGACCTGCCCAGGGTTTATCTTGCCAGAGGTGAAAATATGAATTAGATTGTATGCAGAGATCTTTGCTTGCACTTTGATTCACTGAGTGGCAGAAAATGTACATGTTGCAGGAAAGTGCATTTATATTTTTGTGAAGACAGAGAATTATCATCAGTCAGTTTAAGAATAAACCCGTTATTAAATACGTAATGTGAAAGGAAGACTTTTTGCCTTGAAAAGCACTGGCTACATTGTGATTGTTAGGCATTCTGTAAAAAAAGTTTTGAAATTGCTACTTACTCAGTAGTTTAGCTCTGGAACAAGCAACTCTAGCAGTTGATGTATTGGCAGACACATACCCAGTGAATGAGTTTTAAATAATTCACTGTTAACCAGCAGCTGTCATATACATGATATTCATCCCTCTTCTCTTGTATAAAGCTGTGGATGGTAATTATTAACTCTTCATGGAAGTAACTATTGCTTTTTGATGATAGGGAAAAGAAGTTGCTCTTTCATTTTGTGCTTTATTTGAGGAATTTCAACTTCCTTATCCATGCCAGAGAAATTTTTCTTTAGTAAGAATTTTTTCTTATGTCACTTGCAATAGGGAAATAAAATCTAAAGTTTTACACTCTTCTTTTAACATAAATCTTTTTTCTTGCTTTCCTGCCATGACCTCTGCTTTTCTCCAGTGAAATGAAGTCTTGTCCAGCCGGGGGATATTCAAAGCTGACCAAATAGCAGGAGACATTTTCATTCTAGTGACAGAGAGGAACAAATAGATGTGTCTTCCCCTATCCCAGCTTTACAATTAGAGCCAGAAGGAGGGAGAAAAAAGAGCCTGAGTCTGTTAGAGACAGCTTGTTCCTCGAAGGAGAGAAAAAGAGACAGTAGAGTGCTGAGAATAGTGGGGGTTTTCTCCCCTCCAGTTTGTTTTGTTGTGGGTTTTTTTTGCCCCCATTCCACTTCTCTCATGGAAAGGTGTTGGAAGGTGATGCAAGCACAACTTGTACATGTTTTCCTGGGCTGCAGCAAGGCGACACTGATGACTGTGAGCACTGTCCTTATGCTGGAGGTGAGCAAGGTCAGGGCTTCTCTGAGATGAGCAGCAGCAGGTAGTCAGGGAGCATCAGTACTGGCTTGTCTAAAATATACGGAAAATTCCAGATAGCCCAGTATGTTGGTTTAAGTCTCTGTTTTGGGTGTGTGGATATGATTGTTCGAATGCAGTGACCTAAAGTTTGTAGTCCATTGAAATTATTCTCTTCAACCATCTTGATCTTCAAAGTTCTCTTGACAGATGAGAAATGTGCTGTTCCTTATAACCAGATAACCAGGGTACACCTGAAGTAGTTGTGGAGTATATATTTTTCTTCCATTTAAATAAATTTTAAAAATGTTACTAAACTACTAATATTTTTTTAAGTCTGAAAATAGTGGTTGTATCATTTTGGATCTTTGCAGAATAGTGTACATAGTGTACTGCTTTTGAGACAAAGAAGTTATAAATGAACATTAGAGATTTTATGTGTTTGATGTGTTTGACTTTGGTTTGGTGAATCAGATAAGAGATGCTTGTGACTGTCTGCTTCCTGAGAACAAACCAGCTGCTATTTATTTGGGAAGTATTCCGAAAACACCTTCTTGTTAATGATTCATTGCATGATCTGGCATCTGGTAAACAAATATATTTTCTTTATGGTGAAAGTCGCCAAAAATCATTAAAGAACTATTCAACTTCTTTATGCTTTCTAAAATACAGTAATTATGGTAAAAATTGTTCCTATTAGCAACATTACTGAATGATGGTAAGCCAAGATCAATCTCAGAGTGGAATCTGTTAGCACAGATAATAAAAAAGTTAATTCCAGAGGTAGTTTCCCTCTTCAGCAAGCAGGTGGCTGTGGTTAGTAGAGTTTCTTTTCTGTTTTCCATATGGTAGAATACAGTGGAGCTATTTTTTAAAGGAATCTTGTAATTTTAGCTATTTCATTGATCCCTTCACTGAAGAACTGAGCGTCTGGAGCCATCTTGACTTGATTATATTTGTTTCAGTGTGATTTTTTTATGATGAGAGTTATTTTTCACTTTTGAAACTATGTGTGCCCTTGAATATGTAATGAAGATAATGTCAAGTTCCTTTTTGAACCTTCCTGAGAATACAATTCCAAATCCAGCCTGGATTTCCCCAGAGTCTTGTCTGCATTATTAAAGTTTCCCTTGTCTATTCTGCAGCTGGTTAGAACTCAAGTACTATTCAACTGTAGTAATCAAAAGTAGTATTCAACTTGATACTTCATAGAATGGTTCAAAAAAAGGTTTTTTCCTGACATTTAAAGATGTAGGATTCAGAGTGATATCCAGATGGCAGAAGATAAAATTTTAAAGTTTTTTAATATGTAACTTTAGTGTATTTTTCATGGGTAGTCACTTAAGATTATACATTTCGTTTATAAAATGCAAATGATTGAATCAAAACTTGTTAAAGTGGAAGAAGACTCTTACAAGAGAAATGAAGGCTCTGAAATAGATGGGGCAAGATTTATTCCTTCACTGAAATGAGTAAGTTCAGGCAATAACATTTGTAGATGGAATCTCAAAGACCCATTTCAACTGTCAGGATCTTGTTAGATCTTTCAGTTCAGTTTGGTATCAATTTTCTCTTTTAGTGAACTTCTGAGGCAGCAGATAGGGCTGAAATGCTGGTGATTTAAAGACGGATGGATGCAAAGTCTAGTTTTGAAAAGGCCAGACAGCTCTCTCTCCCTCTTTCTATATTTGCACAATAACTGTCTCTCCCATGCTTGTCACGCTTTAAAGTTTATATCACTTGTTGCAAAGGTTGTCATAGCAGTTTATTTTCCATCCTAACTACTCACTGTGTATAGCATTTCTTCCAACATTCCCTTTGAAGATGACCTTTCCTTACCTTAAGTTCATGCCCTTTGTTGTTATAGTTGACACAATCTCCTATGGCCTTATAAACTATACTTTCTGTTCTTTTACAAAATTCTTGTGTAACTTGGCAAGATCTGCTGTTAATTTATTTTTCTAAGGGCTGTATCTCATTCCTCTGAGGAGTTCTTATATTACAGATCTTCCAGCACTGACATGATTCAGTGATATCTTTATTTCTTTATTTTTTGCGTTCTTCTCCTAAAACACTGATTGAAAATGTAGCTGTTCTTCCACATGTACTTTCAGTCTCATATCTGTGCAACAGATAATGTTTCTCTGCCTAACAGCATGCTTGTAGATGAAACCATTCAAAATTGTATAAATAAGTAATCATTGCATTTTAACCCACAATAGTATAGGATTAAATGTTCTTTTTTTTTTTTTTTCATGATAGCTTTTACTCAAAAAATGGTCCTGTGTAATTGACAACTAAAGAAGTAACCCCATTTATGGGCATAATCTGCACCAGCAAAAGTTAGTTACAGACCAAAAGCAATCTGGCTTTTTATCAACTGAATTGCTGTACAAGATCATACACCTGCTTTAAAAGTATCTGCACAGAATGGCAATTTGTCAAGGTAAATCTGTAATTGGTTTAAGCTATTTTGGGTTCTGTAGGAATAAATTCACCATTGAAAGAAAGAATTGAAAAGAGAGTAAAAAGAGTCTTCAAATTCTTTGTTAGAACTGTTGCTACACATTTTTTTAGCATTCTTAAATTCTTTATATTTGAGGGACC
This sequence comes from Corvus brachyrhynchos, assembly GCF_000691975.1. NCBI lineage: Eukaryota > Metazoa > Chordata > Aves > Passeriformes > Corvidae > Corvus > Corvus brachyrhynchos. The sequence continues at coordinate 76,608 of NW_008236442.1, read as the reverse complement.
AGTTAGCTCTTTTGATAGGAGTCTCTCCTATTCATTCATTGGAACTAGATTATGATATCCATTGTTCCTTTATGGTCAGTACTTCCTGTAATATCTGAATTGTTTATCAAATTCCTGGAAAGCACTTTCCTTTTTCAACTCTCTTGGATATTGGTTGATAAATTTTTTTTTTCCTTATTTTTTCCCGAGCTAAGCTGCCTTGAGTCTTAAGAAGGTTGTGTTCTTTACTATAGGCTAAACCTGGTCTGATACTGGTAAAGACTATACTTTATGTAGGACAGAGGTCATTTAACACTCCCTGGTTACTTGAATACTTCACTAATTGTTTTAATAATACTGTTACCACTTACACACAGTTAGTTACTGTGAATCTTCTATGCTTTATTATTCCTTTTATGTGCCTCAGAATGCTATTTGTAGCTAAACATACTTCATTGTTTATCTTCTGAAATCAACTCAAAATTTAAAATTTTATTGGTTTCGATTCTGTTTTCTGCAAGGCTCATTGCAAGCATCTGTTGATTTCTTTTGCCTTCATATAAGGGAAGGGACCAATTTAATAATTATCACATCAAATTGTGTTTTGCACTGTGCAGTATGATAGAAAACAGGCTTTCTAAGGAAACTGTGATCAAACTTGATTAGATAATCTTATTTTCTTTAGAATTCTGTAATATTTATAATTAGCTGCATGGAAGGATTATGAACTTTGTTATAAATGATTTTGTACCTTTTCATAGAACAGCATTGTTCATATCTGTGACACATGCTGGTTTGTCAGTATTATTATTAATGAAACAGGTTTATTAAATACTGTAGGATTGTGGCAGGTTGACCCTGGCTGGATGCCAGATGCACACCAAAGCCTCTCCACCATTCCCCCTGCTCAGCTGGACAGGGGAGAGAAAATAGAATGAAAGGCTTGTGTGTTGAGAGATTATTCGCAAATTACCATCCCAGGCAAAAGAGACCTGACTTGGGAAAATTATTTTAATTTATTACCAGTCAAGTCAGAACAAGGTAATGACAAACAAAACCAAACATTAAACCCACCTTCCTCCCTCTCCCATGCCTTTGAGGGCTCAACCTTGCTCCTGCCTTTCATATGGGAAATACCCCTAAAATTTTGTTTATTTTCCAGTGCGTAATAAACTACACTGACTACAGCTTCTCAGTTTTTCCTTATGAAAACAAAAATGCTTTCAGAATATGTTAATATTAACAAAATTTCACTCTCTAAGTCTGAAACCATGCTTACCTGGAATGTGCTCTCTCTGGCACAGATCATTTTTGTAGTTGCTCCCAAATAGCTGGCAGCATCTTTCTGAGAAGAACAGGCTATGAATACAAAATATTAATAAACCAGAAACATGCAATTCCAAGACAAGGAGTTTTTAAAAATTGCATTATGTATACTTAATGCCTAACTGACCTTTTCTGTTTTTTCTTAAATCTCTTAAAAATTCATCTAATTTCAAAGCCGAAGTATTAGCCCATTTATATGTAAATTGCCTTTAATTCATGCATTAATTTGAAAGACTAATCCAAAAGATCCTTTACCACAGGTGACCTTTTTGACACTGTACTTCTGGGAAGACTGTAAAGTGGTTTCTTACGACCTCACATCCACCTGTAGCATAAAACGTGTGCCTACTTCAGTCTGTATAAATCAATCATGAGAGAGTGGTTTTCAAGCAACATTGAATTATTAACACTGTAACTGTCTTGGGTAGTCGTAGTTAAAATAGGTCCTATTTAAACCAATGAGTATTTTCTGTTGGCATTCTTGCATATTTTAGATGTTAAACACAGTTAAGGCATTCACTGATTATGCCCCTTAAATAATTAATAGTAGTATAATCTAACTTGTAATGATGATCTCCAAAGATTGTAAATTTCCACAAACATTCAGTATTTATTATTTGTCAAAATTTCATTCACCACAAGAGCTGCTAGAAGAAATATGCTAAAGCTGAGTGCTGAGCCCTTCCCTTGGCAGAGGAGAGTATACAAAATTGTAATGATTAAGTATTAGGATTTATAAATATGTTTTCATCCATTTATGCTCCAGAAAGTGACTCTTGATCCACACCTGCTGCAGAGTACATTTCACTGCACAGTGAATGCTCACCTGGCTTGATGGACAGTCTATTATTTACTATTTTCTCCCTGTAACAGGTTTTTACTGGGAGGCTCCATACTAATTCTCCTGAATTACTGCAGGTTTTTATTAATAATACATAATGTTGAAGAAAATAAATGCTATATTTCCTTCTGATTTCTTTTTAAAAGTAAAATTCATTTTTTCAGTCAGTTAATGCTTAAGAAGTGAAATGGTACAAAACCCTAACATTAAAGATCATTGCCTACTTGCATAGTCATCAATAAAACAAGAAATGATCTGGTGTTCTGAAAATGCATTTTAGTTCAGAAATGATGAATTTTTTGGACTAAGGAAAGCCAAAATCTACCTTTTAAAATCCATTTAGGCAATGCAGTATACCAGACAGTGCATGTCTACAGTATTATTATACAATTAGTGAAGATTATTTGTGTTGTGTGCTTCATATGAGAAGACACAAAATACTTTACCGCAGTTATAATAAAGGAATAATCCTTTGCCAAGGTACATACAGTCCTGGAAAAATGCAGTAACTTAAAGTCGAGATAATGAGATCTGAATTGGTCTCTGTCTAGAATTATCACACACTTCTCTGTTTTATCAGAATAAATAAATACTAATGGTCTCTTTGGGGGGACAGGCCTGTCTGCTCTCTGACTAAGGAGATTTCTTCAGAAGAATGAGAACAAGATGACAGAAGTAGTGTTTTATCATTTGCTGTTAACATACACACAAAAAAAAATCCCCAAACTCATACGACATTGTTTGCAGAATAAGACAAATTGTTTTAAGAAGAATAATGATAAACCCCTAAAAAAGAAGTAGCTGCTGTAAACAAGAACATGTCCTGACAGACAGTTTTAGTAATGAAACTATGTGCCTACCTGTTGTTTTAGCCATAAGCTGTTAATTATATCCTAATGTGGTTTGTTGAGATTTCCTACGAGTAATGAGCTGTCCACAACTTAGAGTATTTCTTTTCCCGTCTGAAATACTGATCAAGTGTAGCTACCATGTTAGATAGTCTTGTCTTGGCATATAAGGATCAAAAGGGATTTTATGCAGGAACACTGGCAGAACACATTTGGTGAAAAAGGAAATTGGCATTATGGTGAGACTTGGAGAGTTTGGTGAATTGAACAGATACATGTTGAAAATCTTTCTTAAGAAAACTCCACCAAAAAACCTCCAAAACTCCTCCCCCAAACCCCTGTTGATTGTTCCCTTGACCTCCGTTTTTACTGATGGCCTGAAGGGCTGCAGCTATGAAAATCACACACACAAGGGACAGGGATATACATCAGTATCCTTCTATGGTGTGCTTATGCATGTGATTGATTATCCTTGTTATTTGCTGTGGTAATACAGCTGCTCAAAAATCAGATATAATTAGGAAATTAAAGGAATGGATGTAGGAAAGGCTACTGAAGATTAGCTGCTCATGCCAACAAATGTGATGGTGTTTTTGGCTGAGCCAAGACCAAGAACTAAGATGTCTAATGTCAGTTTGCTAATTCTGAAAGTTTTTCTGGGTTTGAAGATGAACATGAATAACTTGAAATGCTAATATTTGATTTAATTACCAAACCCAGCAGGCAGTTTCCATATAAAGGCTACTTTGCTTTCCTGTTATCATAGTGTGATATGATAAAGAGTAGGGCATCGTTTCCTGTTACAGAATTTGTCGGCTTCTGGATGGTTGAGAGGAAAAAAATATTTCAGTTTGTCTTGCACTGATGTAAGTACAGACACAAATACATGTTTGTATTTGTGCATATGGGCTTATTATCCAGAGAACAAATTGCAGGGGTAGTAGTGTTAAGAAGTGAATAGGAATAAGATTAGAGGGAAAGAAGTTTTAATTAGTATTGGTATTTAAATATTCTCATTATCTGTTTTCTCTGGCTGGATAACTATAGTTGATGTGTTATCTTCTGGAGTGTACACGAGCAGGATGGAGGAAAAAAAGCACAGAAAGATGCCAACTTTCAAGTGTTTTCTGAATTGGTCAAAAATGTGTTGCACTATGAGGAGTGAATACTTTTATAGCATTACTATAGTTCATTACAGCAACGAATCTGTGCCAGTAATGACAGTGTTTTCTGAAAGCTCTGTGCATTATCCTCCTCCTGACTCGGGACTGGGGTTCTGGTTAACTGATATGAAAAATGCTGGATTTTGTTACTGGGTAGCAGTGCAGAGGAAAAATGCTTCAATTTTCAGCTGTTTTAAATGGCAAGGATTCAGCTTCTTGATGTATGCATGCACAGGTTTGTATGGTCTCACTGTTTTGCCTACAAATACTTGTCTTATAGTAACTACATGCTAAGGGTATACAGTTAAGAACTATTTTTTTCTATAACCGTTTAATCAGTATTTCTATGAAAGTATAAAGAGGTGTTCTAGTGTGACAGGGGAAGTGATCCTGCACAAAGTGTTAGGTTAAATAGCACTTTGTATGGGTGTGAAGAATTAGCTGGAGCTCCCAGGGTCCACATTTTAGACTCCTGTTGTTGCTGAATGTTTTTCTTCACCACAGAATACAATAAACGTGTCTCTCAGTAGTGCTGCTTTCAAATAAAGCCTCTATTGCAGCAAGTAGCATTTAATGGGGTGGGACTTATGACTTTATGGAAGTCAATTCTTGAGAGGTAAATTTATGTACAAATCTGGGAGGATAAGGGAGATTGATAATGATATACTCACAGGGTACCTGTCAGGAAGAACAGGACTGCAGTACAAGGGATAAATGAAGATCTTGACTCAGCAACATAATACTTCACAGAGTGACAGCGAAAATAAGATGACAGAAAAGATTTATATTGATCAAAAGAAATACTGGCCTTGGGCTAAAGGAACAAAGTGATTAACAAAAAGTGATGCAACTGGCATTTCAGTGTGTAAATTGTGACATAATTCAGTGATCACATCTTGGAAAACTTGTGAATTCACGTGTTGAGGAGAGGCTTTGATGGCTCTATTAGTTCTGAAGTATTCTTCAGCTGGATGCAGACATAAAAAAGGATAAAGGGGCATGTGTGCAATGGGTACCCCCAATACCACGGGTTGAGGAAGGGCTGCATTAACCTCTCAGTGCCACAGAGACAGCTGTGTCTGTGAATGAGTGGGTGCATGCAGGATGGGCTGACTTACTGCCCACCAAAGGGATAGCAGGATTTGCCTTCATAAAAGATGTTCCAGTTCACCAGGTTTAATGTGCTGTGTTAGTGTGCTTGTGTTTTATGAGAGTTACACATGTTACAAAGAGAATTGGGGCCCTCTCTGTAAAGACAGAAGATGACTGTTATTCCCTACTTGATTTCCATGGCTGGAGTTGCACTTTCTTACAGTGGTGATATACTAACAAAACAGGAAATTTAATTCCCTCTTGGAGGAAATGGGCAATCCCATCCTGTCACAGCCCCTGTGTGGTCAGTGGCCTGGTGTCTCAGCATAAATGTCAGCTGCTCAGAGATGGGTTCACTGCTCTCTCTGGTCCTCTAGTAAACGGAGTAGTTCTCTGTTCCCTGTGAACTTGTGAAATACAGGGCTCAGGCCTCTGTGAAACATTCTTTCTGACTTCTGCCGTGCCTCAGAGGAGCAGCAACATTGTAGTAAATAAGTGTATCAAAGATAAGGTTTAGCTGAATCCAGGGAGGGGAGCTGAACAGCCCTGTTAGTGCCATGGGATAACCGAGCCTGAACTGTGTCAGGGTGGAGGAGTACACCAATGTGTGGGTGAGGGGTAGATGGACAAGTATGTTTGAAGTAGTCTGATCTTGCTCAGAGGCTACTCTGAAGTGGTGCTTGGGATGTATAAATCAGAAAATCCATGCAAAGTGAGATTTGCCTCTAAGCTTCTATTGGAATTTCTGTCCTTTTAAATTATATTTTTAGGGTACTCTGATTGATATGGAGAGCTGCTTAGATTTTTGCCTGGAATTTTCAAAGAAGAAAAGTATTACTGTAGCCTGCCGCCGTAGGGAGGAGAGGAAAGAAGATCCAACAGGCAAGAATTGTGCAGCAAGATTGATTTATTTAATTATTTTACAAACTCCTTTATAGACTTTTTTCTTCATAGTCTAATTGGACAAAGGATCAGCCACCCCCTGGGTTGATTGGTTAGAAATCCTAAACATCCATTGTCAAAATATTTTTCTACTGTACTATAAACATAGTTCTACAAGGTCGCAGGTGTTCATAGTTTATAGAACTTCTGCTAATCTCTTTGTGAGAGAAAAAAGTATCCCACAGGCCTAGAAAGAAGCAAGAAAATTCTTGCTAGCAGCAATATTGTATCCACAGGAAAGAAACTATGCCTACAAGAATGGCTGCTATGCCTTCTGAGGACTGAACTCCACTGTTTTCTATACCAGTTTCAATAGCAGTAAAGGAATGAAACCCTGTCAGTATTGCCTGAAGAGATCGCCTCTTGCAGAGGTGAACTCTCCTGAGATAGTGATTTTCTTCCAAGTCCTAACTCAAACCATTCTATGATTCTGTGACATTTGCATCTTCAGTATCAATTTTGTTTACATATCAGGCAAATGGAAATGTGGAATGGAGCTGACCCACAGCTTCTTGAGTCCTATGCAAAAAATTGTATTTCTGAGGTGAGATAATCAAAAAATATGACAACAAGCTTTGGCTATGAAATTTTGTTGAGAGAACTGTTTCATGCTTTGACTGTACCTGTCCCACTTTTGTTTCTACTTGTTTTAGAGTATTTAAGTTGAAAATATCCCTGCTAGGATATTTTTTTTCTTCCTATGGCTTAACAGCTTCCAGGTTCTTCAATACTGACTTTGCTTAATCCAGTTCTTAATTTCTTTAGCACGTTTATCTTTCTGTCCAAAAGGAACCAGATCATAAGTAGGACTTCTAGCAATCCTTTACAGACCCTTTCTTAGATGCTAATTGATGTTCTGGTGTCTCTGGTCTTTGCTGCACACAAATACTCAGCAAAGAACCCATGAAAGGTTATATTTCTAATTTACAAGAAATAATCTGGGAACCTTTATATCTTGCATTTCTTTTCCCATTTGAATTTTGATACTAGAGCAATTGCATTTTTTTTTTTTTTGGATGAAGTTCAATTTGGAGCCTCTTTTATTGTTCGCCACAAACTTTCTTTCCATGACGAGTGGATCTGATTTTCAAGATGTTTAATTTTTTTGCCTCTTGATGTAAGAGATAACCCAAATACCATGTAATATTGGGAGAACATTTTTAGCCTTCTGCAAATAGCATTTCCTTGTGTGAATTTTGAAAAGAAAATTGTTTTGCTTGTCCAATTTGTCTTGTGTAATATGCAGTTAAACTAATGTTTAAGGGTCACTTGTTCTTCCCATCTGCAGACTATTTTATAGTTTCGATACAGTAGCTAGTTTTGGGCTAATTCTCAGTATGTGTGGAGCCTTAACCATGAGGTGTATCTTTGTCTGATATTTAAATTTATTTTTTCTTCTGGAAATGAAACTAAATGGAATATTTAATTTTTTATACCTCCAGTTGATTATTTTAATGTCCTTAATTTGTGCTGCAGCATCTCTTTGTCATACTCATATGTGGTGTGCTGGTTTTGCTGGAGAAGAAAACCTTATCTAATACAAATAACTTGATCCTATTTCAATCTCAGCCCAATGGTGTTTAATGTTACCAGGCTGTATGTTCGGCGTTGCATCTTGTTAGGAGACCTGGAGTATGTTACTAGTGTTAAAGATATGCTCTGGCTAAGGAACAATTTAATCTTGGGTATTGATTAAAGGCAATGTAACTGTTGCTATCGCAGAGTGAATAAAGCTGTTCGGGATTGAGACAAACACCTGTGTTCCAGCCCCTTTTTCTTTTTAGGGTGAACAGAAACCTGGATCTCAAGGTCTGGGAGTGGATTTCTATTCTGATTTTTGTGTTTTGCTGCTAAGTTTTTTTTTGGTTTTTTGGAGTGTTATTCACATCTTTCCGTATCAGTTTGTTTTAATAATAAATGTCTAATTTCTCCATTACTTTAATATTTTCTCCTCCCACTTGATATGATGAAAAAAATAAACATTCTTTTCTGGTTACACATCATTCCTGAAAAATTAACTTAAACCCTTTTTTCCCCCACCTAAATAGTAAAGCAGATATCTGCTTATTTGAGTTAATTCTCAGTTTTCTTTTCCTGAAGGCAGAAATATATTTGTTTCCAAATTAAGTTAGAATTCCTTAATCAGCAAAATGACTTTTATGCATGAACACCTATAATTTACTATCATTACTTTATTATTAATAGTTACAACAGAGCCACAGGGGTCAGTTTGCCAATGGCATGAAAGTTATAGATTCTGATGTTTTTAGTAATGTTAAAGCTAATTAAACACAGCTTTACTGTTCTAATGAAAGATGTAGTTGATCTTACATGCCCTCATGGTTGGCTGGCACCAAGTGCTGCACGTTCCTCCTGCCTGCTGCTGCTCCAGCTTCACCTGAGGGACTGTTCAGTTCCTTTCTCTGCCTGGCTAACTGCTGGGGGCTCAGGACAAGGCACTACAAGGTCCATAGGAGCTGAATTGTGCTGGTAAACTGGATGTTTTGAGCAAGGAACAGTTTCAGCAGGTTTGATCATCACCTCATAGTGTTCCTCCTGTCTGTTTGTGTCTGTGTTGGAACTCGGAGTGGGTGTGTACTGGGACTGGCTGCAGAGCCATTGAGGTTCCCCAAGCAGAGAAGTTGATACCTTTGCTTATGTTCAGGGCCAAAAAACAAGGAAAACACTACAATGTTAGGTACTTTTATTTATCTACAGATATTGTTACTGTTTTGCTTATTGGGTATGTTAATATATCACAAAGGACTTGACACAGCTAACATTTTGTATTCTGTTGTAAAATAATGCATTATGAAGAATAAGAAATAGTATAGATTGTAAATAAAAAAGGGGCACTTTTTGTGAAATATCTTTCTATAGCGTTTCCCTCTGGAAAATTTCTTAGTCTCCATAAAAATAGCTGTTCTCAGAACCTGTTCTGTGGAAAGACTATTGGTATGAACTCCTGTGAATTGCTAGAGCCCAGCATGGTGATAATAAATGAGTTTAAATCTTTAGTGTGTTAACTAATAATCACATATCCTAATATTGCACTGATTGACTTTCTGAAGAGCCAGCCTGACTGAAGTGTGATTCTGTGAAGGTTGGTTGGGACATTGGTTTAGAAGGATCAGAGAACTTGCTGTTCTCTTCAAATGGTGAACAAGAATAAACCCACTAGATCATGTGAATACTTGACATTTTTCTTCCTGAGCTAAAGGACTCTTATCAAAAACCACATCTGCCTGCATACAGTCTGAAGCATAGGAAGACTCTCTTCATATTGATTATGGATTTTTTCTCCCTTGTTACTGATTGCAGAATTTGTTTCTTGAGGAAGAGAAAATCATAGTCTTTCCACTTTATTTACTGCCTGAACATCTAGACTTCTCAGAATTTTCCCTTCCAGAGGATTCTTCAGAGCACTTTTAGAAATAAATAGCTAATCACTTTGGTAGTTTTCTTGCAGTAAGTGTGATGTAAATAGTGGCCCAGGTAGAAGTTTTATTGACTTCAAAATAACAACAACAGCAAAAGGAAAATTCAACACTTTGCAAATACAATTAAAAAAAAAAAATCAATGGCCTTTGGTTTATTTATTTGGAGATAAGTGAACTTTGGATCAAACAGAAAATTATTTCCCCTCCATTCTTTCTTTCATCCTGTCTAAAACCTGTTTCTTCCCCTCCCCTCCCCCCCCATGATTTTTATGTGATTTTATATGTATATCTATATATATATTCTACCCTATTTAGACAAAGACCAGAGCCACTCATAATGCTGCCTAGGGAAATTTTATCAACATCAGGATAATAAGAGGAGGAATCAAGCAATTTATTTCAAGGTAAGATCAGCATATCTGACTAGATATTATATTACTATGTGTAGCAAAATTTCAAAATTAATTTAGACTGTGAAGTAAAGTCATCCTTTTTCAAATGCATGAGAAGAGATGATTAAATTCCAGATTCCAGTGTAAATTAGCTTCTAAACATAGGGGTTTGCAGCTTGAATTGAATCAAGGAGTGTTTCAGAGGTTCAGAGTGTTAACTATTTGCTGATGGCTTTGCTCGATTCATTTCTGGAAATGATATCTCATTGGGCTTGTCCAATTCACAGTATATAATGGATTAATGGTTTGGAACTTTATCTATAATTCCTTGGTTTTATGTTTAAACACTTCATAAACTCTTGATATCCTTTTTTCCCTCTTGAATTCATTAAGAAAATACCATAAAGGAAAGCTGGCCCTTTCTTTTCTTTGTATTTCATTATTTAGAAAATTCATGGTTATATCAATATTCTAAACCACTGTAATGTAACAATTTAAGGACTTTGGGGAAAGAAGAAAACAGAAGTCAGTTTTTTGTTGAGTCTCTTCTATAAAGAAGATCTGTAATGAACAAATTCATCAAAGGCCGATTGGGTAGAGTGGTTACTATTGTAAAGCTTAGAAAGCCAATATGCCTTTTCTGCTCAGCTTTTGCAAACTGTGATATGGAGACCCTGCATATGACAGCTGCTTGAATACAAACCACTGGTTTTATTCTCTGCTTATTTCATTAACTCTTTCAACAGAAACCCTAATTCTAAAACATGCAATCTGCACGCCTGTGCTAAGGTTTAATCATTGAGTATAAAGAAACATTTTGAAGCATTTTTCACATTTCATATTTTCATGTTCCTTTCATTACTGTTTCTTACCTCTTTCCTTAAAGGAAACAAAGTAAAACCAAACCACAACCAAAAAAAACCAACAACCTCCCCCTGCAAAAAAGCACCCCCCCCAAAAACCCGCAAACTAATAAAAATCCCCAAATCCATAGGGAGCTGACTTTGTCCAATATATCCAATATATATGCACCATGTTTCCAACATCAACAAGATGGAGACAAGCCCCGCATCTGTGGAAGCAACTCTCCTTCAAATGTTCAGCTCTTGGTGCCTAAGTACAGCTGATTCAAGTCAAGGAGGCAAAGGGCCCAGTGTGGTTTCTCAACATTCCCAGAAGCATAAGCTCTTGCAAGGCAATATTTTTTGGTTTGGTAATGCCAAGTATGAGCTATTCAGTGGCTTCTTTCATCTTAGTTTTCAATTCTGGAATTTATATTGCAGCAAAGAACCCATATTGTTAAGAAATTGAGGGAAAGGAACCAAGATGGATTTGTTTTTCTATGTTCCAAATGTATTTAGCCAAATTCTCTGTACAGAGATATCTGCATTTCACCAAAGAATTTTTGCTCTTTTCTCAAAAGCAATATAGTTTAGTTGTTTTTTTTTTTTTTTGCTTCTTGAAATCCTAAACTGCTGGGAAGCAATGTGAATAATTGATACCTTTTATTACTCATTGCTTATCACTCTTGCATGAAGGACAAAAAATGTCCTTTATAGTTTGCTCTCCTCTGTACTAAGCTGGCTTTAGGCATGCAAAAATTAGCAGCTATGGAGACTACCATTTCTGAAGAGATTTTTCATTTTGTGACTAGCTTGATGGACTTTCACTTTTAATTAACAAATCAACAAGCACTAATGTGGTAGCAGTAGAGTTTAGGTCAAACATAATCAGCCAAACCTGTTCTAATGGGCGAAATTACTCTAGGGATTAATCTGACGATGCAAAATGAGAGGCCTGGGAAAAGAGTTGCTGTTCCACTTCTTTGGAAGATACATGTTTTCTTTCCAAAATATTTTAGAAACACTTTGATTTTCGGATGTTACACACTCCTTTGCTGGGAGCTAGTCAATACTGGAGGTTTATACCCTACTTGTATTCATTGTCAAGTGAAGTATAAAATAGGACATTGCAGTTGTTTTAAAATGAATTAACACTAATTCTGGTCCTAGATAAATTCATCTGAAAAGAACAAGGAATTAATTTTACACGTCAGCTTGAGATGTTCCCACTGGTGTGTGCTAGAAGCTGTTCAGAGGAGGTTTTGCAGGCTGGTGTCATGGTATTTTTAATGCATTTTAACTTTCCTTTGGCACAAAGATACTCTAATGCTAGTAGGCTTTGTATTTTCATGTAAATTATAGGATAAATGTGAAGCTCCGTAGCCTTGCAAGGAGGATAAGGAACAGGGTGTCATATCTAAATTCTGTCTCCAGCTTTTTCACTGTTAAGACGTTTGCCACGTTACTTATCCTTTTGTGCCTTGTTCAATAAAAAAGGGATAATGATGCCAGCTTAATATTGTACAATGTTTTCAGGATGAGAAAAACTTGCATTGTGGCAGCATTGCTTTTCTCAGTCTGTTACTGGTGAACTTCCATTCTAAAAATAGCTTTGTTCCTTTGGGAGAGAACATTCTCAAGTCTGTCCCCTGCATGTAAGATTTGGGGAATGATGGTGCTTTGGGTGTTTTAATGAGAACCCTGTTTAAAAAGTGCTGCTACCACAAGAGCAGAGAGTGATCTCTCACCACATCACAGTGAATTAGTGGCTGTTCTGGTTTTTTTTGTAATGCTCTTTAATTTCCAGTGATAGGCTAAAGATTTTGAGAAGCTGATCTTTACATTTTCAAGGTGGAAAAACTTGGATTAATAAATCAAGCGGAGTTTTAGTGTGCTTAATGACAAAATAAAGAATTTGAACTGTGTCTGAACGTAGTAGCTGTTGGTCTATAGTTCCAAGCAGTGACAGAGGCTTTTGCTTTTAGTGCCAAGTGGTATATTCTGGAAATGGGAATGTCCTTTCTTTTCATGTGTGTGTTTAGAGTTTAAAGAAATGCTCTATCTGTCAAGAGCATGGATAGATGGCACTGATCCTCAGCAACTGTTCTGGTTTAACAGCATGGTTGGATACCATGAAGGAAACACTGAAATGTTTGTTCACTGCTTTTCTAGATCCTGATATAGATCAGACTATGATAGTTGGTTGTGATTAGAGGTAATGTAGGAAAATTCCATGTACACTTGAGGTCTTTGAGTTATTCCATTTCTTTTTTCAGTGACTCCTCTTTTCCCCTATACACATTGTTCAGATAGTATACTTCTAGAGGAGAGGGAATAGAAGATGAAAAACTTAAAAATGGTGAAAGCATGTCTCTGGGTAAGATGAATTCACCTCAAGAAGTAGCACACTCCTGTGAGGTATTATCCCAGACATTAACAGAAATCAGAAAAAAAAAAAAGTATAGCCACTATAAAATTACATCCTTGGTTGCAGCAGGAAGGGAGTTTGGCACAGGCCTTTGGTATTCTGAGTTCTAGAAATGAAATCCAAGTAAATGTATTGATGTAGTAGTAATTTAAGAAAAAACCCCAACTATTTCTTAAAACAGCAAAATTCATGTAGTGACATTTCATAGAGGGTATAGTTTGAGTAACCTTTTCTATTTTGTGCCTAATGCTGCCAGCCTCAGTATTGTAACTTGTTTTTCAAACAAGTCATTCTCAAATAGCGTATTTATGGGGCCATGGGTATCTCCAGAGTTCTCCCTCCTAGTTTGCTCTCTCCTGTTTTGTTGTGAAAATTAAATTGTGGTGAGCTACCAACTCTGTGGAAGCCTGGGTGTTTCACAGTATTTGTACTTGTGTTTAGTGCCCACAGGAAAACTGTATTAGACTCAAGTAAAAGAATGGAAAGCAGGATTCAGGAATGAGCCATTTTGCAGTACAGTTGGGTCTTGTTTTTTCCCCACTTTATGACTTTGTGGAATGATGAAATAAGGCACAAATACTCAGCTATGATGCATTAGAAAAAAGACACACGCATGAAAAGGAGAATGAACAAACTCAATACAGCATAAGCACAATGTTTTCCTTATCACAAAATGAACTTTTTAAATGTTGTATACTTTCCCAGTTCATTCTTGTCATGGGAACACAATGCTGTTATCGATACAGCATTCCCTAGCCTGCTTTCCAGAACTTCTCAAGTTCATTATTCTCTGTTAAGATATTTAGGAGCTAAATTGAGCTATGCCATTTCATTACGAAATACAATGATTGGAAAGAGGACAAATGGTTGTATCCTGAATCTTGTTTATCAGTTAATTCTTTATTATAGTACAGCAGCAATTGCGTATGCAAAATGGAATTCTAATTACATTCTGCATAGCAGTGTAGTAGTTTTATCAATGCTATTTAGTTGCATAATGCACACAGCACAAACTGTGGTACAGCAATATAAATAATTGGTTTAATTTGCTATTAATGAATCTACAAAATGAAATTATATTAGTATTTTCAGAACAAGTGGTTAATTACAAACATCATTTGCATGTTACCCTCTGTTGCTGCTGGATGTATTTGTTGACCTTGGTTATAATTATTTTGTGGAGAGTTTCTCATAGTGGGATGTGCCAAGAGGTTTGTGCCAAGATGTCTAAATTTTGGCCCACATATCTCCCTGTAAACTCCTGCACTAAGCTGATAGTGAAGGTATTCTGGGGGTTTGAGTGGTTTTGGTAATGGGCAAAGAGAAGAAGGTGGAAGAAATGTGATGGGAGGTTGCTTTTTCTCATGCACCACAAGCATTGTTTCATCTACCTTCTAGCTATAAAACAGATTAGGTCTGAAAATGTGATTTATCAAAGTTCATTCCTCCTTTGCCTCTTTTGCAAAGAATTTTGCTATCATCAAGTCACAGTGTTTCTGACTGCAGCAGTTCAGCAGTTTACTCATGTAGGCTGGGTTTTATGGCTGCTTTTGCAGGAGGAGCAAAATGTAAGTGGGCCCTGAAAACCCAGTCTGTCGGCAAACAGCATGAGGTGTAATTACCCAGTCACTGTGTGGCTCTTAGGAAAAGAAGCTAGGGGGTAGTTAAATACACCTGAAAGACTGGCCCCAGAAAGCTCCCTCCCCCAGTTCAATCAGTGTCTTATTACATAATAAACCATGTAGGGAGGTGCTTCATGGCCAAAGCTTTGTTCTGCAAAGGTAGCTGGAATCAGCTAATCAAAATAATTGTTATTGCCAGATGTTATCTTGTCAGGGGAAAGTAGCACTGATTACATCTCCTTTGTGGACAGGGTAATGTTTGTTGCTAACTGTGGGGAAAAATTATTAAGGTTTTAAGGCTGAAGTTCAGTTGTGTTGACTGTCACTTGAAAATAAGTGTTTGAATGTGTTTTTGTCTGCCTTGGAGCAGACATTTCTTTCACTGTAATCTCAAAATTCCTATTGTTGTCCTGTTTTTATTAAATTTGCTGGAATTCCCTGTTGATCATCATCTTAAGTAAACTCCAGTAAGGCTGAAAGAGCAACAAGCAAGTTTCCTTTTAATCTTTTAGCTCAAAGTGGTGCAGTATCTTACTATTTTAAAACTACATTGTGTTGACAATAAGCTTCTAACCTAAATAGGTGTTTGCTTAAAGGGGCTGAGTACCTAAATTATCCAGCTGCTTGCACATCTGTCTCTTCATTGATAACTGAATATGAGCTGCCTGACATTAAATGGTGCATATCTGGGCTACCTGCATTTCTCTCCCTCACGTTGTCTCTGGACTGAACAGCGGCACCCTATGAAACTTTCAGTCTCTAAGTATCCTGGCCTTCAGTAGGTGGTGTTTGTTTCTGTGCTGTGGCTGCTCCTAGGAACACAGGAATTTTAGTATTAACCACAGTTGCTGGAGATATTTATCCCTGCAGGTCTCTTTTGATAGCTAGAAAAAAAGGGTATAGAAAAAACAACATAACCTGTTAGTGGAACTAAGAAGAGTACAATTCAGTGTGCATCAGCTTCAACTCAAGGGACAAGTCCCAACTTGCCTTGGGTACTGTTTCCTGTGCTTCAACTATTTGAAAATGCCATCACTTCTTTTCTGATCTAAGGCTGTCCCTTTCCTTTATTTTCTACCAAGTGATGTTTTTGGTTGGGGATTTCAAAAATAATCAGTTACCTGAAATGTTATACTTGAAACTGCTGCAGGCTATTAGCTAGATGCTGTATTAATGTTTTGCTTAGAGTAATAACGTATGTCCTGCCCATGCCCATGATGCCTCACATCTTTCATCAAGAGGAATATGCAGCAGCACTGGTGTGAGCCCATGGTCTTAATGGTTATTTCCCCAGCATCACTCATCAGTTCGCTTCTGACATTGACCCTCTCTCAATGGAATTAGCAAGGCATGATGTCAGATATTTTAATTCTTTGTCTGTATTCTTGCTCCTTGATCACTTACTAATAATTTTTCTCCTTGGTTTTCATCTTAGAGAAGAGCTGCAGTAGCCTTGGGATTTCAGTTTCTTCACATGAAAAGTATATGTTTGAGGGGGAGGTGAATAAGTTGCTGAAACCTCTGCCCCCACTTTTCTCTTGATTCTTACAGACTCTAACATGTAATTGTGCTGAAGTTGTACTTCACTTGATTCAGAATTTAGTTCACTTGAGTGAAATTGCTTTGTTTTCCACCCTGCTTTTTCTAATCTAATAAGCAGAATGAAGATTGTTGCTGTTGAAACATGTACACTTTCTGTTAAGCCACATGAACCTGCAAATCTTTTTGCTAAGATTTGAAAAGTCAGACATTAAGGGTAATCACAGAAAGGGTACTGACTGGTCAACAGCAAGTTTATTCAATTCAGTGTCACGGTTGGACTTATTAGACTTCCTGTCTGCTTCTCTGGAAACAGAACTGCAATTTCTTTTTATCTGCTGTGGCTGCAGACTCACAGAGTACATGCATTAACCAGGGCAAATGGTCTGCAGTTAGTTTAGGAATTTAATCTAAAACAAAACTAGAGATTTACCCATCTTCCTGGTTTATCAGTCTTATTTCCTGATGTGTTCACTGTTCTTGGCTTCCCTTCCCATCTGGGACATTGCTGCTGCCCTGGGGAAGGTTGGACTAAAGTTGAGCCAGTTTGTGTTGCACCACTGCCTGCAGCTAGTGGTCATGGTCCAAGTCCCTGGGAATTCCCTGGTGGTCATATCTGTTGCTGTGGGGATTCTTGCAACACATGTATCAGACAACGAGGCCCATGGAAAAGAATATATGGACCGATTCTTGGTAGATATTTTCAGAGATGTTTATTTTTCCAGCCACCTGGTCGGTGACTGCCCAAGAACTGAACAATCACGGGACCAGAGGGTCCTTCCCGGGCAGGGGAACACAAAACAACCAACAGGGAACGAGGTTGACCAGGGAGTAGGGAAACCCCATAGGCCGTGCCTCTACCCCGGGGCCCCTCTCCCAGGACTACATGGCAGGGGGGAGGAACCCCAACACATATCCATGCCTCTGTCTGATCTGCAGGTTCCTCTCTTGCTTCCAGAATAATTTCTCCAGCCAGGATCTTGCCTTCTTGCCTTTTTTTTTTTTTTTCTCCTAGCTCATTTCTTCTGAGACCACTGCTTCTCTTTGGGAATGTCAAGCTGTCTGGTTTTCCCATGCTAAACAGTCTGTGCAAAAGCACAATGTGTTTTCATCCTCCATAGTGGTTGTTCTCATGTGACAGGTCAATCCCCTGCTGCCTGGTAGCATTCTTGGTGTAAACTATTTTTTTCCACATGCAGAGGATCTCTATTCAAATTGGTAAAATCAGATCTTTCCCAAAGCAAGGTAGATTTTGCTCCTATTTTATTGTTTTGTTGGTATTTTTGCTTCCAGAAGAGCAGGTGCCCTTATGTTGCATTGTTTTCCTAATTTCCAAACAGATTGTAGTGGAGAGCAAAATTTTAACCTGCACTTTCTGGTGGCTTTGATGAATGAATGATAAAATATCTACACAGCCCCACTGTGTGAAGAGGGTCTTTTTCCCTGTGTGACAGGAGGTTTGTTCATTTTTAGCTGGAGTATTAACTGCTTAGGCCCAGGGTGCTTGGACAATATTGATTTTTCACTTTGCAAAAAAGACATTAGTGTTTGTATTTAAGAAAAAGGAACTGGGAAGTGTGTATCAGAACAGTGGGACCGCAGTTTACATTGGAGAAAGATTAATATTAGCTACATCTCACTACTTGTTATTCTATCTCAGCATTTCATTAACATCGTAAGGTTGTTTTGCACTTGGTTCCTAGGGAATATGAAGCTTAATGTTGAAAGACATCTAGTCTGGCAGTTCTGCCCTCCGGAGAGCTTAGAAAGGGCTTTTTTGGAGGACCTACCCCTTTCAGGGCCTCTGTTGTTGGTCCTGTGCTAATTATTCATACAAAACTTGCTTTTCCTTCAGCAGACATCAAAGGAAATTTTGCTAATTTATTTTTGAGGATTTGTCCTGGAAATAGAGATGACCACTTGGAAAGTAAAGAGTTTTTTGAATTTCATCAAAGCCGTCCTGTATAAGGCCATCCTGAAAAAATGAGTCTTTCAATTAGAAGTGTGAAATGGACATACCAGAAATTATAAATATTAAACATTTATTAACTGAAGTATTCCAATATTGAAATAGTCTGATATTTCTTCTCGGGCTGCTCAGTAGATATGTGAGATTTAACTTTGATTCCAGAGAATGGATTTGGCTTTATAATGTAGATAAAAGTAACTACTGAAAGTAAATGTTCTGGAATTCTTTAAAATCTTTTAACTTGCTCTTTATTTTCCAAAGTGTTTTACCCTGCAGGTTAAAATGTAGCATCCATAAAGTTCTCTGAAAATGCGATAGAGTATTCTGTTGCAATCTTTTTTTTTTTTTAGATCTCAAAAATATGAAGAATTTGTGAAATACGGACAGGTTGATGTTTTCATTCTAATATTCCTATTTGTTTATAATTTATCTTTATCTTTTAGTTTATAATTTATCTTTGCATTAATGAAACTTTTGCATTTCACTGTGTGTGCAGTGGCCAAGATTTTTGTGTTGCTGAAGCCTGCTCACATTGGTAGCACTATTGTATTTCTGAAAACAAGGAATTGGATGATGCAGTAGGTGATCCTGTTCTGTTGGGGGCTGAGCAGAATCGAAACTCTGAACTATTTTAGAAGCAAAAGCATTTCCTGAAATCTGAGTGTCTCTTTTCTCTGTAAATAGAAAATTTACAAAATTTAATTCACAATTTACTTTAAGTAATGACTGTGTTCTTAAATCATTATCTCAGAAAAATGAGGGAAGTTAAAGAAATCCACTTTATTTGGCAACATTTGTACCTCAAGTTGCAAAATACTAGTAATAGGATCCTCAACTTGAATGATTTTATTTGTTTAAAAAAAGGAACTTTTATCAGAATATTTTGAAAGTATAGCAAGGACTTCCTGCTGTACTTTTATTTGGTAGTTGATGTTGGTGAGTTTTGAGCCAACATCATGTGTATCCTTTGTCTTCCTTTCACATGTTACTATAGACAAGGTGGTGGTATTTTTATTTTTCTTCTCAAACAATAATCAAGATAGAGAGCTTCCTGGGTCAGGAGTTTATAACAGAAATTCTTTGTCATGTAAGTAAACTCAGAATCCTCTAAAACTCTCAAGTGTGAGAATGAATCATTGCTAAAGGAGTCATGTCCACCCCTCTCCTGGGAACCTCATTCAGCTCCCTTAGTGGAAACAATGGATCAGCTCTGAGCAGCTCATCTTGAACTTTGGTCCACAGTCAGAAGAGTGAGGGCTTGTGCTTTGTGGCAACCTGGAGTCAACTTGTAGCTCCTTACTCCCAGTAGTTAAATTTCATTAAAAGACAAGCAAATTCTATTGGAGCACTTGCTAAGATTATTGTCCAGTATAAGCAGTTTCACTTGCAAATGTTTATATACAAGAGTGAGCTGTGTTTACTGTATAAGTAATGGCAATTTTAAAATAAATTGACTATTTGTGTTCTTGATTATTGCAACTTGCACTAGGCAGCATCAAGCAATTTGTGTCTCAGGTGCTGTCTTATAAAGTACATACTTTCAGGTAGTGTTCTATGATAGTCATCAATTGACCATGACCTCACAAGGCTATAAAATAAGAATCTTTCCATTTGAAAAGCAGTAACTTTTTCAGCTCAGGAAGTTTGATTTGAATGTCTGATCCGGTACAGACTTTAAAGTAGCCGACAATGACTAAAGAATTCAGATTTGACGTGCTGTTTCTAATTAGTGATACATGAAAACACACAGCAAGGGGAGCAAACTGGAAGAATTGGAAGTTTGTGCAGAGTTGCAGGAGCTTGGTCTGGTTGGTAGAGCAAAGATGTAGTGGCGCAGTCTGCTAGAGGGAGTGCGAGGGCACAGACACGGGGCTTTAATGCCCCTGCTCAGCCTCGTTCCCATTGGTTGGTTTGTGTTCCCTGCGCGGGCAGAAGGACCCTTGGTCCCGTGACTGGAACAGTTCCTCGGCAGAGCTCCGGCCATGCGGCTGGAGAAATAAACATCTCTGAAACAGCTATCAAGAATCTGTCTGTCCATATATATTTCCTTTCCACGGGACTCCTGGTTTGATATATGCGTGTTGCAGGATCCCCACTGCAACAGTCTGGTTGGTAGAGCAAAGATGTAGTGGCGCAGTCTGCTGGCTGGAGTGCTGAAATGTCTGGATCCAGGATTAAGAAACTGGGAATGAGGGAGTGTGTCCTACTGAGAGGAGTGGTTTGAATGCATGGAGCTCTGCTTTGAAATAGGAGATGAGTCCATGGAGAGCTCTTTGGGTAAAGATCATTAAGTAAAATTATCATCAGAAAAAATCCTTCTCCCTTACAGTGTTCTAGTTTGAATACTAAGGACTAGAAATATTTAGCATCAGTTATTGTTCCCTAAGAACCTTTTGTCTCAGCCCCTTTGAGACTGGTGAACTTTAAGGGAGGTATATAAATATATTATGAAGCATTTGCATATAATATTGAGCAACTTGCATACTAAAATTTAGAAGACTAAGGTAAGGTATTCTTTCCTTGATATTTCTAAAGAAAAGGCAAGAAAGAGTAAAATCATAGAGATAGGTAAAAGCAGATTCCATTCTAAGAAGGAGAGATGAGAAAAAGTAGGTTTTTTTGGTCTGCGTTTTTTTATTCAAAGATCAGTGGCGCCAGGAGGATCATAAAGTAACAAATGTGCAGTGGTAATACTGGGAAGTCCTCTCGTCCTTTGTGAGCAAAGGACACAATTACCACAGGGAGATTCTTCCCATTTTGAGGCATCCAGAGGCTAATTGGTATTAAAAAAAAAATTTTATCTTATGATGAAAGATCACAGGGTTCATAAGGTCTACCACAGTCTTCTAGGTATGAAATAAGCTGGGTTTGATTGCTTAATACTTTGACTTTTTTGTCAGACTTAAAAAAAAAAAATTCAAAAAATTTCTATGATTAAACCTCCTACAGTTCCTGTGAGTTGAATGCACTTTTCTGAAGTGTTCAGTATCCAGTAATTCTCATTAATGTTCATACAGGTCTCTTTCAGGAAAACACATGAAGATAATCTTGTTGGAATGCAACAAACTGGAAATAACAGATTTTTAGCATGTTCTTTAGTAATGAGATACACTTGCTTTATCAAAATAAACAAACCAGAAGAATAGAGGCATGTCTAGTCTTTAAAAGAAATCATAGGCCTGCCTGATAATAAAGAACTGTTCAAGAGCAATTCATCCTTGGGAATTGATTACCTCTGACATCCAGCCAAGGTCAGTGACACATTCAGTGAATAGCTACATCAAAGGCAGAAGCATAAATTAAAAGAATTCTGTGAATGCAAGTCAGTTTGAGCATAAAATCTAAAAAACCCTGCAGTTTGTAGGGTCTCCCTTAGTCTTTTCAGTTTTTGCATAAGGGTTTGTTGTCTTCTCTGTGGTATCTTTTATTGTTAATAATTCTCTCCCAAACTGCTTCCAGAAGAGCCCAGGAAAATCAAATCTTGGCTGTGCTCTGGTACTGCCAGGCTGCTGTAGACAGTAGACAAAGGTGCACACATTCAGTATGTTGGTAAACCTGGAAGTAATCCTACTAAAATGAATTTGACTACTAATAGTTGTCACTAAGTAAAAGAGGAAATTTCTGTCCCCAAAAGCAGAACATTTCCAGTGCTGGGAGAGTGTACATGTGCACATGCCCTGGACTTGGACTCCACAAGTAGTGCTGTCACAACCAATATTTGTATATAAATGAAGGTGGTTATTTGCGCCAAAACCAGACATTTTAAAAGTTAAAATATAAATTTAAAAGATTCAAATGATGCTGTCTCCTTTTGTGCCCCACTGCCCCAACAGTCAACCAGAGTCCCTTACCACTCCTTTTCCTGCAGCTTGATTTAAAGGTTATAAATAATTCTCCTCAATAGGTTTTTCTTTGGAGTCCAACTTTTGAACTTTAATATACACCACTATACTATATTTTTACATTGGCAAACAGTTGACAGAGACTAGGTAATATGATTATAAAGCTGTTTGCTCTTGCCTACTTTAATAAAAAAAAGAAAAATAACAACAGAAAATGTGACTAAAATAGGTCTGAATGGTGTTAGGGCAAGATGATTCTGTTACCATATGTGAAACCTTGTTTGGTGTCACATGCAACTATTGGGGATGCTCTGTAGCCTTTTAAGGAAAACAACCTGTGGGGTTGTCTAATGTTTTGTGTTCCCTTCCACTTCTCTCTGTGTATCCCCTGGTCTATCTGTTTTATGCATTCACCCCGGGGATGGTCTGAAGCAGAGATCACGCTGCTTCTTCTGTCTGGATGTCATGTAGTGAGTCTGGATACTTGTTTGAAAACTTAATGTATTGATATTTAATTGCACAATACAGGCAGGGGCTTCTTCCTAGGTATAGACCCTTCCACTTTATGTAGCATGACTTGTGGGGATTAAGGTTTATTTCCTGTTTGCTTTGAATTTACAAACACTCTTTTTTAGAAGTTTCCTGAAAAAAACTTTATGAAGAAGGTTTTATTTATTTTTTAAATTACAATGGCTGTGATGCAGGAATAGGAAGGAAATGTAGCTATGTTAATCAAAGCTGTCAGTTCTTATTACTGGAGCACTCTTTGTATCAATTTTTAAAGTGTTTAATAAAACATAGGGACCGTTTCTCCTCTTTCTAGTCAGTGGTCATCTGACTGCACTGAAGTCAAAGGAAGGTAGTTTTCATGTGCAGTGCAGTAATGAGAAGAGAACGATAGATTCTCTTCTGCTGAAGGTTTCAGCATCTGGTAAGCAGTTTCTTTTCCTAGGTTGAAAAAGAAATCAGCAGTAGGTAATGGCCTCTGTTTAAAACTCTTGATGCACTGTTGGCAGCTTTTCCTGGCTAGCTCTAGTGTACTGGTTATCTTCCATATAAATTTTGGGTCAAATTCTAAGTAAATTTACTTCTGCAAATCAAATACAGCTCTCATTCATTTTGCTTGAGGAAGGACTGAGAGGATAATTTTGTCTCTTGGCTTTATTACATATTCTCATTTTGCAATTTCATCCATGTATATTAAAAAAAACAAAGAGAGTGCTTGATTTTGCATGAGGCCCAGAAATGCAGTGCCATCCTTTCTGAAGACTCCAAAGTCTATGTTGTGTACTAAGTGCATCAGTAGTTCTGCTGGGTTTCCAAGGTGCAGTCATTCCTGAGGCAGGCTTTGGCAGCCACATAATTAAGACAGGACAGAATGCAGCAGTTTAGCTCTGGAAACAAGCAAGAGTATTGCACTGAATTGAGATGGAAATTATGAGGGTGCACCTCAGCCAATCAGGCTATCTAGCTGCTATAACTACAGGGGGAGAGGAATTCTGCACTTCTCACTGATGAAAAATAAAACTTGTTTCACTGTGATTCTGTAAGAGAAGAGATTGAGTAAAGGCATCTCTGTAAAAGTTAGTGCTGAAAACTTTGGAGAAGGAAATAGGAAAGTGTCTACAACCATTTTAAAACTCATTAGAATGTAATACAGTTGCAAGTTGACACAAAAAAGTGGTGTGCTGACCTTTTTTTTTTTTTCTTCCTTCTTTTCCCATTTATCAGATTTTCATCCTATTCTACATCTACAGCCTTCAGAACAAATTCTGGCAAGAGTATTCAGTGTCATTCTTCCCCCCGCCCTGTTTTCCCAGAGGCCCCACCCCTGTTGCTGATGGGCTTGGCCTTGGGCAGTGGTGGATCCATCCTGGAGCCACTGGCACTGGCTCCACTGGACATGGGGGAAGCTTCTGGCAGCTTCTCACAGAAGCCACCCCTGTGGCCCCCCTGCTACCAAAACCTGGCCACACAAACCCAATACAGTCACCATGAAGATGAGATGTTTCCCCAGGACAGAAAAAAAGTCAACTCCTACAAATTCCTATTTCTCATACAGAAAGATGCCTTGAACACTCTATAATAAAATTTTTATATGTGAGAGGGATTGTCAACATCGTCCTATAATGTTCTTTGATGTGCCCCAAAAATACTGCAGCAGAAGGTATTAAAGAATAAATCATGCGCATCCCCCTCCCCCCCCAGCACAGTTTGTCTCTTTACTCTTAACCAATTTGTGTCAGGGTGAATTTCCTCTTTCTCTGTGCTTATTGAATTCCCCTAAGGTTTTCTCTGTGTCATGTGTGTGTTAGTACCTTCTTGCTCAGCATTCATTATCACATTATTTCATAATTTCAGGGGGAAAGTAAACCAGTAACAATCTTGTGTCAATCTCCTTTACACAGTGGAAGCAAATCTCTGTTATCCTTTAGATACAAAGAAATGCTTTGCACAGTGTGTTTTTGAGCATCACTGACCTGGTAATTGTGTGAAAACCACTAGGTCCAAGTCTTTAGGTACCAGCTGTTGCCAGTCTCCAGAGAATTTCCTATGACCTGTGAGTAGATCAGATGTAAGAAAACGAAGTGTGTGCACCTCAGTCACATCACCACTCTACCCACACAACTGCATTAAAAATTAAAGAGCCATTTATTTTCAGTGCTGCTGTAGATGATCTGTGTTCCCCTCATATTGGGGTAAATATTAAGATCAATGATTTCCCCTATTTTTCACTTAAAAATACTGAAATCCAGTTCTGGACCCAAGGCTTGGGTCCAATATATTTAAATTTTAAAATTTGAATAATTAGAATTTTATGCTCTCCCTTAAAGAATGTTGTACCTTTCTAATATTTAATAATGGGGAAATATAGATTAAACAGAGCTCACTCTTTAGCCTTTTTTGCTGTTTTTTTTCTTGCCTTTTCATAGATAAGAACAAGGTTCCAGCCCTTTAGGGCTGCTATTCTATTTGCTCTTGATCTTTTAAACCTCTTTCCAAGAGGCCACAACACTGACTCTAAGGTTTCTGAGTTGTTCTTTTCTTTGCTTTTCAATCCCTAATGACTACAGGGCCTCCTGCTAAGACAGTTATTTTTATGTTCTTTCCTGTAGTAAAAAGTGTGCTGCATTTTAACAAGGCTTCTATTTTTAAACAAATGAAAAGGTGCCCTGAGCAGAGGTATTTGTACAACTGTAACCATTATAATTGTTCTCTTCAGACAAAGTGAGACACAGTAAATAAGGTCCTTTCTTCTCCTAACTCTGGAATCATTAGAGTGGGAGGCTAATAAAGTACAATTGTAAATTCTGAAGGAGTGTGGGCTTTGTGGGTGTGTGTGTGTTTGTGTTAGGAGTCTTTGCTATTTCACCTGCTAAATGTTGGGAAAGCTTTTTTCTGGCTCTGAGAGACCTGTCTCCCTCTTACTTTCACTGAAGTGGTATTTGGCACTCTTGGGCCTCTGTTTATGAATCCATCTCTTCAGCTTTTGAAATTATGTGGCAAATTCTTTTCCTTTGTTCATGCTGGAGCTGCTGCCTAGCATTCCTGATTTTAGGATTGTCGCAGTTTGGCGCTGGTTAGACACCAAGCACCATGAAAAAACCATTTGCTTACTTGCCTCTGCTATAAGCTGAGCAGAGAAGGGGAAATCAAAGCTTCATTTCATGAGGAAAAATAAGGATTATAGAGAAAAATGGTAAAAACCTCAAGGCAAAACAGATCCAAACTTATCCATATAAAGAAGATTTATTACTAACAGAATTAAAAGTAAAAAGAATAGTGAGAAACTAAAGCAAACTTTCAGAACCCTTTTTCTTCCAGTACCTCCCTCTTTCCACCAAACTGCGCAAGGGAACAAACACGGGGTTTTGGTCACTGTTGCATTTCTTAAGAGTCTTTCTTTATGTTTAAGGAAAAGAGTTTCTTCTGCTGTGCCGTGGGATTCCTCCCACGGAAGGTAGTTGTCTGCTAACTTCTCCAGCATGGCTTCAAACTTCACAAACAACAGTCCACCCGAATCTGCTGCAGTGAAAAAATCCCTCCCACAAAATCTTATATTCTTCTCACAACTACCATCATGGGTTATAGTAGTCATGGGGTTTTAGTCTTTTAAGGACGAACTATTCCAGCCTGAAAGCAAAGGCTCTCTTCTTCAATCTCTAAAAGCCTTTCACAGCATCGATGGGCTCTGGTGTTCAGCACTTTTTTTCATGGGCTGCATGTGGATTTCTGCATTCCCCCATGTACCTCATCTCATGAATTATAGGGAAACAATTTGCTGTATTACAGTCCTCACCACAGCTTGCAGGAGAATTTCAGCTCCAATGCTGGGAGCGCCTTCTCTCCTTTCCTGCACGGACCATGGTGTCGCCATGTTAGCCTCTTCTCACGTGATCTCTCTTTTCCTTTCTCGCTGACTTGGAAGAAAAGTTTGTATCTGCTCAGTTGCAGCTGAGAAGTTGATCTTGTCTGGGCTCTGCATCGGGAAAGACTCGCCCTGTCTCTCGTTGCTGGCTGCGTGGTGTTTTTCCTCGGGCTGAGCTGCGCTGGCCTCAGAGGCCTGCCGGCACCGTGGGGGCCATGGTGGCCTCAGATGAATCTTGGCCACATAGTCCCGGCCTCAACCAGGAGTTTCTGGCTGCACAGCTGCTCGCGGCTCTGGGGTGGCTGTCTCCTGGCAGCCTGGCCTGGGCTGCCGTGCTGGGGGGCCCCGGCAGCCCACTCCAGGAGGAGGCCCAGGGGACCCCCTCTCTCACTATCCCTCGGCGGAGGAGCAGGAAAAGGAACTTCTCGCAGTCTCTTCTTTCTTAAATATTTAAATCATAGTGGCGTTACCAGCTTGTTTAATTGGCCTAGCAACCTGCCCATCAAACCAAGTTTCCCTAAACTGCTAAACTACCACAAGGATCTTTGTTTTGCTGCACTGCTGACAAATGACTTCTTTGTCTCCACATCCCAATGAAAGGAGCATAAAGAATGATCCACTCAGCATTCTGATGGAGATGGTTCTCTACACCAGAGAAATGTTTACTTTTCTCTCAAAACCCTAAGGCTGGAAGCAGTGGGTAGGTGAAAATAGAGACATGTAGAGAATAAGAAAATCTGTAGTCTGCTAAGTAATGGTTTCTTGCCAGAGATTTAGTAGTGGTACTACTGGTTCCCCTTGAAGGGGTTTGGAGCCCAGAGGCTTATATGTTACTGCTAATCCCTGCTAGCTGAAGATACTGGCAGTGTTCTGGATTGGTGGTGTAACTGCTGTTCCTTATCCCAAAGATGGATACATTTCTGGAATCAGAGAAATTACTCCCATATAAGTAACCTTTAAATTGAATTTTACAGTTTTTCAAAAAGGGTCGGGTTATTTGGAGGGAATAGCCTCTGTTTAAATGTCTTTCTTGTTGGAAGCGTTCCTTTCAGGTGAAATTAACTGGACTTGGTATGCACGCTAATTTTCTTATGTGAAACTTGATTTTCCTTTTATAGTTGTTAGACTTACCTTGGAATGCATTGGCTTATAGAGGTCTGTAAGAATTGCATCCACCTTTCATCCTAACCAGAGGTAGGATATGGTTAGAATGTGCCAGCGTAACTTTGTAGTAAGTTCCAGTTCCAGAGGAACTTTCTCTTTAGATTCCTGGAGACCTTTAGTAGACTTTTGATAGGCCTTGCACCAGCCCTGTAGGATGTAGATGTGCATTTCAGAACTTGGAGGAAATATTATGCATTAAAAAAATGCTGCATTTCACTGTTCTGAGTTGTCCTTCTCTAAAATTTTCAAAGGTTTTCTGTTTAGAGTAGTGCTTGTATTTTAGATGGCATCAAA
The DNA here is from genome assembly GCF_000691975.1 of Corvus brachyrhynchos. Classification (NCBI taxonomy): domain Eukaryota; kingdom Metazoa; phylum Chordata; class Aves; order Passeriformes; family Corvidae; genus Corvus; species Corvus brachyrhynchos. Next base: position 48,516 of record NW_008236442.1, on the reverse strand, counting down.
ATTCACCAGAAATTTCAACACCCTTTTGAGTGTTGTCTGGAATAAAAGTAGCCTTCCTCTCCCCTGCCCCCCTTGCCCCTGCCCCCTTCCTTTTTAAAAC
>NW_008236442.1:34075-48325 GCF_000691975.1 Corvus brachyrhynchos | reverse complement strand
CACAAAAGGCCATTCTTCCATGTGCTGGTTCATAGAACTCTCCAAGGGTTACTTAATTTTCCTGGTACTGGTTATGAGTTATTGTACCTTGTGCTAATCTGGTAGCTGGAAGTTGATGGAATTCCAGACCATACAGACATTTAACCATCTGCCTTGTTTGTTTCCTCTTGATTTAGCTTTGCCCAGTTCAAGCAACAATTTTGGAATAAGGGGCTGCAGAGAGAAAAAGCCAAATGTTTGTTTACTTACTTACAAATGAAAATATTGTGCTTAGTTTTAAGTATTGTTTACACTGTAATTTTAAACTTTAGTTTTCTACCTGATTGCAAATAGAAACATATGTGTGATTAGTGACAACCAGCCTTCCACAGTCATCCTAAACTCTTTAAGTTACATTTTGAAAGTAAATAAAAATCACTGTTTTTCTGCTTGTGATGGCAAACTTTTTTGGCACTTAGAAAAGAGGCTGCATGCCAAGCTTTTTAAAAGGTACAAAGATAATGTTGATTAATGTGGGTTATTATGTAAGTACTGGACCAGAATTTATAACACAATCAAAGGTGTAGTAGAAATTAAACTTACACTTAATTTTAATTACAAATTACCTCATTTACTCAATCCCTCTACCACACCTGTCAGCTCAATGGTCATTATCATGACACAAAAAGCACCACAGTATTTTTGAGCCTGCAATGTGCAGCAGTAAGATTCCTTAAAGGAGCTAATTCCTAGTTCTGAGGGGCTGGCACTAGTGTAGTTACTTTAGAGTGCCTTGTACTGTCACTGGACAAAGCCATATGACTTTCCCAAATAAATTGATGTTTGAATTAGATCTTTCAGATCATTGTATCTTTATTTGTTAAAAATTACTCTTGATGAAAGCTCCCGACCTGTGTAATTTATTCTAATAATAAGTCATCCTTACATGAAATGCACCAAACAAAACGTGAACTTTATTTCTGAGCTCATCTGTTTTAATAGTTGTCATTTTCCATCAATAGAAGCTTTTATACCTTTTTGTTTCTAAATTGGTAAGCTCTGTGTGGCTTGTAGCTACTTTTGCACTCGACACTCCTCAAGTTTCCCTTCAATATGAGAGATAGATGGAGTTCTGTGCCCTTTGGCGAAGTATGTATTCTAATTGTTCGTTGTGTTTGTCTTGCTTGAACGTTCTCCAATGTATCTGTTTGATTAAAAAAATTCTAAGTCCTTGCATAAAGCCTTATTCCAGCTCTGGCTTCTCTAGTGCCAAGTGCAGAAAGTAATTTAACATCTGTTTGTGCGCTTGGGACTTCACTGTGTGCACATCCAGTGACGAGGCTGAACCTTTGCTGCAAAGTCTCTGAAGTTGATCCCACTGACTCCAGAACTCTTCTAAACACCTGATTCTCAGTTTATGTTCTTGGTATGCAAATATGACTTTTGATGAACTTGATGTTCATCAAAGCCTCTGCTTCTCTTTGCTCAGCTTTTCCAGTCAAATTATTTTCTAGCTGAGCATTTGTGTCCTACTCTGTCAGAGCATTCTCCAGTCTGTTATGCAAAAGCCTTATCTGCAATGATTTGAATTTCCTTTTAAGTATCAGTAATGATGGTAGTATGGAGTTGAATGCCAGATTCTGCAATGTTCATCTAAACCCAGATTATTCTAATTTATGGTTATTTGTGTCTACTAGTGATTTAAAAAAAATGTATTTTGTGTATGTCATGTTGAATTATGAATATTAATGAAAACGTCCTGTGCTGTTGTTTTTTGAAAATGTGTATCATTTTGAAGATGTACCCTTTTTTATAAGTCAAGCTTTCAAATACATTTAAAGAAAAAAAAGGTGAATTCCAGGTAGCTAACTTTATTTCCAATAAATCCATCTCAAAAGGCATTAATTCTACCTTATTTTACTTGCTTATTAATAAAGTCATACATCAACCATTCCAGTATTTTTCCTGACTTTCCCAGTTTATGGATATTGGTTTTGCTTGTTTGTTTTTTAAAGCTTAGCAATGTAAACTCTTTTTGACACTCTTGTTGCTGCTTGGCCAGCTGTCTCAAAATTTTGGGATGCAAATTATCCAGATCTATTTTATTTCAGCAACTGTTAATTAATTTTCTCTCCCTAATAATTGTTGTAGAAAGCACGCTGCAACAGCATCACCTAGTTTTTTCCTGAAGACTAATACTTAGTGAATACTTTTGTCTTTTTTCTGTATTACTATTTCTATTAATACTTCTGCCACAAACCATGCAGATATACAGCACAGTTATAAAATCTGTGTTCTTAATGAAGTCTCTTAGTGTCATCTGCTCTTCATTTTTTAGTATTTTTTGTTTTTTCTTGATCAGTTATGCAGTTGCTTAGTCCTGACTCGTATGCATCGCTGGGAATGGCTTTACATTCTTCATTCATTATGTGCCTTTCACTACTCATCTAAATCATGTTAGTTGTTTTGTTTTGTTTTTTTAATCAATATGACCTAATTTCTGTTTGAGTTATGACTATCCATGAGCTTGGAACTTGTTCTTAAACAGTGCCCAACTTTATAAAACCCAAATCACTTCAAATCACTTTTTCTCACGTGGCTTCTATAATGAACAATTCACAAGGTTTTTTTATTCAGATTTCCATAATTGCAAAATCCACTGAAGATTGCTTAGGTTACTGTCACTTCACTTTGTTCTCTTGCATTGTGGGAGTTCTATTTTGTACACCTTGATCTTTACTCACAGATATGAAGAAGAGGGAAGCAAAGGCGAGATGGTGATGTGTTCTAAATGTTCTTCCAAGAACTGTGCTATCACATTCCTTTCTTTTTTTTTAGTCTAGGACTGGTAGATCAATCTGGAAGTCTAGAAATTTATTTGTGAGAAGACATGTCTGTTAGACAAAGTGTTCAAGTGCTCTCATCTGGAATAGAGATTTTGAGGTAGAAGTTGATGGATTGGATATGGAAACAGTACCATCCACAGATTGTGTTTACCAAGCTTAAACTAACAATCATTTTATTATTCTCCCTTCTCACTTGAATATTTGCCTGAAAAGAAACAGTTCCTGAATCATCTTGATACAAAGGAACATTTGAGGATAGCAAGTTTTTGGGTTTAGAGCATTTTTTTGAATTTTTTTTTCCCCAACTGATACTTATAAAAGCAAAAATTTTGCTTTGGTTTGGTTTTGCTCTTGTATATGAACACTTTTCTTCTATAAAGCAACAGAAAATGTGCTCACTGTAACAGTGAAAAAGTATATAAACTGCTGGAAGTTAATCAGAGGACCCAGAAAATTAACTTGTATCATCTTAGTGTTACCTTTGATTGCAGAAATCCCACTTTGCCCTGAGTAGGTGGTTCAAATAAATTGTGCAAATAGACAATGAGTTAATGGAATAAATTAGAAGGGGATTAGTAGTAGATGTACTTTATTCATCAGAGAAATGTCAGAGTGCTGTATATACAGCACTTAAGAAATAATTTTGCAGTTTCCATATTGTTTTGTATTGTTGTTTTGATATGAAACAATAGGATGAATCTTGAGTGTTTCTTGAGTGGATTAGGCATACCCATTTATAATGCACTTTTTATTTCTCTTCAGGTCTGGGTAACTTGACGTTATTGAAGTCAGTTAAATATGGATCAAATATGAGTCTCACGTCTGGGTGATCCATACCACTGACTGATGAAATAGACAAATAGACTATAAATTCTTTCAAATAGTAAAACAAATTATGGAAAATTTACCTACATTAACTTTCTGTAAGTGAAGAGGCACTAATCAACCACAGAGAAGACAGGATCTACAATATTGGTGTGGTAAGTACCATTTCTGAGAAGGTATTTTAAGCCAATTCTAGTGTTATGGGAATTTTTCCTTCCTGTGAAAAGGCTTTGGATTGTGCCTTTAGTAAATTAAACCAAAATAAAATGAGAAATTAATTTAAAACTGTGTTGATTCAGAAAAAATTAAATATGGCAATACTTACATCTAGGACATTCAAGGACTGTAAGAAAATACATATTACACTTAGGCTATCCTGAGTGTTTACATATTATATGCACTGCAGTATAATAGTTTTAAATATCTTTAAATGCAAACTGCTGCTGCAGTTTGATTGCTGATTTGAGATAATACTTCACTTGTGTTTGGAAAAGAAATTCATCTGGGGAAATCAGTTTTTGTCATGTCAGATTCCATACCTTGGTTTTGTTGGGGGACAGAGTGGCCTCTGGGGAAGAGCTGATCGTTCATATGCTACTGTATTAGCAAGATCTATTTGTGGAATAAGGGATTTCTCAGTCCAGATTCCTCTATCATCCTGCTCTGGGGTGTGTAAATTCTACATTCTGAACTTGAGAAAGTAAAAGCTCTGCCTCCTGGTGCCATGGCGTGTTTCCTCTGTAGCCAGTAATGTTTGACTGTGTGTTTGTTCAGTAGGGATAGGGAATACCAGTGTATGGGAAAAATAAAGGGCATTGTAAATACCTGGAGAAACATGCTTACTGAGGTTCCTCTCCAACACAGAAATAATGACAAACCCTGCAATGCAACTCCCTTGTTTTCCTGTGCTGAGTGGGTGTAGGCATATATGTATGTGTGCACCAAATGTGCATAAAATAAATGACATACTAATAATATGCTCTGATTTGTCTTCAGAATTCTCCCATGGAGTATGATGCTCCAAATAATTTGTCTTACATATTTCTTCTCTGTATAAAAACCTTTGTTTCAAATTTAGCGAGCCGTTCTCTATGGACATGTAGAAATTGCAGGATAAAAAAAATTACCCTGCCCAGTAAAAAAAGTCACTACTCACCTGAGTAGGCACAAGATAGGCACAAGCAGGGTCCCTCCTTCCAGAAGGTGAATCTCCTCCAAAACAGGGTCATTGCACTGTTTACCCCATGCACAGAACTACAGGTGTTCACCGGGGAAATGTGGCTGCTCCCCACACTGGTTTGAGTTTGAAATCACATCTCAAGGAGTGCAATTGCTTCAGGAACTTCTTGTGAGATCATGTGACTTCTTCATCTGAGATTCCTCATCCCAAATTGCTAATTCCACAGAATAGCTGTTATCAGGAATGCAGGGAGCCCCCAAAGCCCCCTTGCCCGCTTTAAAAGCGCAAATGTCCAGGGCACAGGTACAAACTGAGATGCTGCACCTGAGCAAATCTGAAGCTGCAGTATCCTGTGCTGTACATTCTAAAGAGATGGAAATCAAAGTCCTTTGTAAAAGTAATAATTTTGAGTAAAATATTCAGCTGTACAAATACATTTAAAAGTAATAATTTTGAGTAAAATATTCAGCTGACAAATACAGATTAGCCATTGGTATGGCAACCGGTATACATTCTTTAGTTAAACAATGAATTACAGAGTATTAGTCCTCCACCTTAAAAGAGAAAGGCCCAAAATTTCATTCTTTAAGGTTAACATGTAGGTGAGTCACAGCTTGGAATATACGTGCTGCACGTGGAACTGGAGCATTTTGCTGTGTAGCAGTTTAATTTCCCTTTCCATCTAACAAGTAGAAGGGGGTAATACATATCTAACATAAACACCTGCTGCCCTTTAAGGCTTGTGATGTTTTTGGCGGAAACCTAAAGATTTTTTTCTTCAGAGTTCATTCATAATCTACTTTTTTACCCCTCAATATTGGACAATATTATATCTGGGATTGGTTGTCGAATGTCCATCCCTGGAAATTCAGCTGGCCAAAGCCGTGGGTGAAATGATCAAGTGTTTGCCACGGTCACACTGTTGTCCCATGGTTGGAGTTGACACTGGTAGATCTCCCTTCCAGCCAACATTTCTAGACTGCATAGGAGTTCTAATAGAATTAGCTACTCCTTCTCTCTTCACATTTGACTTTCTGATCTTCGAATGCTGGGGGAAGAGCAAAATACACAGTTTAGCTGCTTATATTGCTGTCACAAAGAGAAAATAATTAGCTAAGTCAAGTTTGAAGATAAGGGGGTTTTGTTTATTTCTTTATTTTGTCCATGTTGTCTTTTTAATTTTTTTTAATGATTAATGATGAAAGCTTTTGATTTCAACCACTTTGTCATTGGAAAAGGCAAATTTACTGGCAGGCAGTAACATCTGTGTGTGAAATTTTAGAGCTTCTACAAGTCATAACCTTGAAATACATGAAGATTTCCATAGTGTTTTTGTAGCAGTGTTTGTGTGCTTGTGTACTTGTTGCTCTTTACTGAAATTAGGTTTCTTGGCAATTAAGTACTTCTTCAATAGAGAGAAAAAGTGAGAAAGCTTTTTTGGAATTATTTTTCCCTTTCCTTTTTTCTAAAGGAGTAAAGTGAGAAATGTGTGTCCATTTTATTAGTTCTGTGATTAAATTATAGGTTGTTGGTTTTTCTTCTTTTCCGTTTGCTAGGAAATGTTAGATGATTTAAAAGATTTCTGGTTTCTGGATTGCTTCGTTGCCATTTCAAGAGGCCAGAGCTTAGGTTTCTCAGCTGCATTTCCCCTTAACTTCATATAACTGGATATTACGTGACTCTGTACTTTTGTATGTTCTAGCAGATTTTAAATAAACCTTTTCTAAATTAGTGAAAGAAAATTAGAAAATTTCCAGGGAAATCCCTTGCTAGGTATCACATCTGTCAATTCATTTCAAGCTGGAGTAATTTTCATCAGCCTCAATCAGCAGTTTTGTTCAAAACTCAAATGTAGTATTTGCTAAAGACAAATACAATTATTTTAGGGCATATCTCAAACTTTGATCAAGTCCCAAATATTTTGCTGTTGGAACTGTAATGTTCAACAATGAACAAGTTAAATAAAAAGCTAAAAGAAACATCTGAAATGATGCACAACAGTGTGAAAATCTCTGGAGACCTTCTGTAAGCAAAGTGAAATAAATCACTACCCTTGCAAGTACTGATAACACACAGAGATGTTTGTCTCCGTCACTAGCTGAGAATGTGACATATCACTATGTAAATTTGATTTGAGTCCTAATTAAATATTTAAAAGATCTTGGCTTTCTGTTGCCTTTTTGAGAAGATGGTATATGCTAGGTAGAAAATCTTCTGGCTTCATATTCCTATATATTTGTTATATTGTGAAATATTTGTTCACAAAGTATAATGAATTTGGTGTTGATTTGAACAAAAAACGTCTGCTAATTATTCTCTGAAGATATATTTTAGCTGGAATATAACAGGTTTTACTTCTCTTGGGGATGTTTAAGAGCACTGATCATACATAGATGATATTACACAGATGATATTAATTAAATGGGAGTATTATTTTCTTAAGGCTTTGTGCAAGTGGCCTCTGGGAAATCGACTTTTTCATATTATTTTGTATCAACAAAATTAATTTGAACATATTATGCTATTTTAGTACTTGAGTTCTAGAAAACTTTTTGAGCTGAAACTTGCAGGATCTGGGTCCAATCTATTTCTGGGTAACTCTTCTGGCTTTTAAGGAGCAACTTAGATGTCAGTAGAACGAAGTCAGAACTGGAAGCTGTCTATGTTCCTGGAGTCTCCTGGCTTGTTCAGGTGGCAGAGCTGTTTGTGTAGGGCTCTTTTTGGGAGAGCTGTCCTCTCCCAGGGCAGTCACAGTGGTATCCCATTGCCTTGAGTGTTTTTATGCAGTCTGGAGCAGGAGATTGTCACCAGAAAAGCACCATCACCTACTCCTACAAGTGCAGAAGGGATTTTTTTGGATGAGGAAGAAGGCACTGGAGAGTGTGTTGGGGAGATGCTATTTCCCTGTGATTCCCAAGTGCACTTCTAGCTAAATTTCTGCCTGATTTACTTCCACAGGAACTAGCAGTGGGAACAGGTCAGCTGCTGTTATTGTTGAGAATTAAAATTTAATGCCTTAGATTAAAATTGAAAGGATAGTGCCCTGATATGTTTTCCCTTCCCAAGTTTCTTATGGCAATACACAGTATGAACAGAAGTAACACTTGGACCATTCCAAGCAACTGAAGAGGAAATTCAGTGGAAGCCCTGCTGAATTTACCAAGCCTTGGCAAGCTTGGTGTTTTATTTTACTAATGAAATTTTTTAAAGCAAGATTTGTTCATTACCACTTGTGCATGGAAATCAGAGATTCACAATGAGATCATCATTCATTCTTTTTTATATAAACATTGCATGTACAAACTTCACGAAGAGTACATTATTAAGAATGCAAAAGCAAGTGGTTGTGAGAAGAGAGTTGTTATGACTGGCATTGCAACAGAAATTCAACTTCTCTTACACATATGCATTCTGATGAAGTAATCAGAATTATGTAAGGACACATAATATTTTTCCAGAAAACTTCTTCCTTACTCAGTGCACAAGATGGACGGTCCTCAATTAATGAGCAGCTATTTGAGATGTTTTTGTATCGTCAGTGTTTGATATGTGGCCCTAAGCCTTATTTACAGCACGTTGTTCAGACCCTGCTCAGACGTCAGAATTATTAATTTCCTCGCAGGCTTTTCTGTGCTGCTCATCATTACTGTATCCAAGTGCCACACATTTGCTACACAGGTTTTAAATTAAATCTACACAAAGCCCCAGTGAGAGATGTGGTATTATCTCTGTTTTACAGATGGGAAACTGACAGAGATTAAGGTCAGGAAGTTTCACCAAATTTGGATGTACATTTCTAAGACAGGGGATTGGATTTTAGCACCCTTCAGATCATACAGGATGTTCTGTGTTCGGAAAACACCACTTGCTTCTTCAGCATTAGGTATGTTTTTCTTGTGGCTGGATAATTTCCCCAGCAGCTCAGGGCTGCAAACTGAACATATACATGGCACTGTTGATTGCCGAGGAAAACTTTGTATTTGATACCTTGGGCAGTATCACATAGGAAATTGGAGCTTTTTTTGAAATAGGCAGAACTTCAGTGAATCACCTGCAGAAATGAAGCACTGGGGCTTCCTGAAAACTCTAATATGACTTTACTATTAAAGACTGTTCTTTAATGCTTGCACATAAATTGGCATTACACAAGCCATCTGAATTCTCATCCTTGTCAATTTGATAATTTGATTTTTGCAATGGAGAAAGATTAATTGAGAATATTGGAATTCGTGATCCAATTAATTTGGGGAATGAATATTAATTGAGAAACCATATTGCCTCAAAGATGGTACCGTCTTCTCTGTGATAAGCATGAACAGGATCTTTCCAAATGTACCTTCATTTATTTTCATAGTATATTCAGATTTTTTTCCTCTGTGAAGACATTCTAAATACCAGAAGATTTGTGAGCAAGTCTAGCAAAATACTGTTCCTCTATTCAGGAAAACTTTAATTGGTGATTTTTATGTGTTGTGTCCACATTTTGTATACTGAGTACATTTACATGATTTTTCTTGTATTTTCTCCACCAGAAGTTTATTTTATGCTAGTTTTTGTTTTGGGCCTGCTGACTGCTTATGGAGTAGCATAGAGAATTCAAGGTAAGCCCTTAGTTCTTCATAGTCCTTTAAAAGTAGCAGCATGGATTTGCACCAAGGCTAAACATAGCGATTTGTGAGTCTTTCAGTTAATTTTTGAGAATTTTGGTTGAAGTAATTTGACCAAGGAAAAAAGATTTTATTATATTATTTTGTGGCAATTTGTGCTTCTCAAAGTCTATATCTGCTTTGTTTTCTTATCTGTTAGATACATATTTCCATATATTTTCCCAAAGCTCTTTGAAATCTTTAGCTGAAAATGATTAGAGAAGTGAAATATTTCTTGCATTCATCAAGAAAAGTACCAGAACAGTGGCTGGTACGTTGGAATTATGTTGATAGTTAGAGAACCCCTTGCTTTAAACACCTTTTTAATGTTAACCTACATTTAACTTCTTATTAGACTACATTCCTCGTATTGTGCCAAGTTCATATCTTTTGTGGAACTGGAAGGCTACCCTGTGTATATAAAGTTGGACAGTTTTCTCTTGGCTATGAAGTGCACTCAGGGAAGCCAAAACGTCTCTTATAACAACACAAGAAAATGAATTTTTCAGTAGTTTCAAAGTCTGTTTTGTTTAGACTTGTAACCATTTCCAGACTGCTGAGAGCCAGCTATTCCCAGAGCTTTATGGTATTGCTATGGCATTACTAACAGAACAACTGCTTGCTATTGAGGAAAAAATGAAAGTTAGTGAGAACTTTGCTTGACTAAGTACAATTTCCTACTGGGTAGCTTGGGTAGTACATCTGTATTGTGCAAATGACCTTTTAAATAATAAATTACATCCATTATTTAAGAAGTGCAATGGTAGTCCAAAGTTTTCATTGGAAATAAACCATTTATGCCCACTTTCTGTATAATATGCTAGTACTGGGGCAGTCAGGGCTATGGGTGCAGGGCTGTGGCACTGAGCCAGCAGCCCAATTTATGAGTTATCTGTACAGAGGAGGAATTCATAACTACATCAGAACTTCAGCTTTGACAAATGCCAGCCAAATTCTTGAAGCTGCAGAGGGGTCCCTGGTTGAGTTCTCTGCCAGTTTGCCATACCTCGGCCTAAACATTCATCCTGCAGATTGCAGATTAAGATTTAATCATGTCTATAGATTTCTAATTACTCATGAGTATCTTATTAGAAAACGTGGCTGGCAAGGAGCTCCAAAGACCTTCCAGTAGATTATACAAAAATTTGTTCCCCAATTAGTTGCAGAACTGTCATCTGGCACCCAATTCTTGTTTAAACTGTTAGCAAGTTTACAGAAAAATGAGAACTTAATACTTTCCATTATTCCAATCCACCATGTGACCAAAAATGTTTTTTAATCTTGAAAAGTTAAAAGCAGGAACACTAAAACATTTTTTGTTGATGCCTGAAGTGATGCAGCATAGAAATCCAGAAATACAGCAAAAACATACAGAATTATTTGCTAGGTTTATGGCTTGATTATGTGACTCATGCAGTTCTAGGTTAAAAAACAATCATATAGATTGTTTTCTAAATGAAAAAATATGAGGAATTTTATGGTAGTTACAGATAGAGGAAAATGCATATTTTTCAGGATATTTGGCAATCATGATGTAAAAAGCAACATGGAGAATGATGTGCAGATACAGTTAAATGTGTAATTAATACATGCATACGAAAATTAAAATAATACACTTGTAACAATAGTGAGCACTTAAAAATTTTCCTCTGTTTATATAATTTTTCTAAGCAGTCCTTAATTTTTTACCAAGCAAGATGCAGGCCAGCATATTGAAAATGTGGGTTTAGGCTCTTTACCACAATATCTTCCCCTTTGGTTTTGATTTCTCTGTATTTCTGCTGCTAGTATTACAGTGGAGAAAATACTTTATTACATCAGTAATTTTGAAATTTGACTTCAAGAATATTGACAAGATCATCTTTGACTTCTCTTACTTGTGCAAATCAATCAAAGGAGATGCTGGAGTTGTCTTAAGGCCTCATTCTGAAAGTAACCTAGTGAAGCCAAAAAACTGTTTGATAGATTTTAGTGGTTAATTTGTTAAGAGCACCTGCCTACAGTGGGAAAAAATTCCTCAAGAGCAACTTGAGGTGAAAATGTAACCACAAACTTCTCAGGCTTAGTATCCTACTGGACTAAATCTAATGCCTGTATGTATTAGATAACAGGAATTGCAAGCCCCTTTCTCTCAGCAGAAAATATCTTATGTAAAGGAGTCATGTTCTGTAAATAGCTGTATTTTAATATAACTGTATGTTCTGCTACCAAATATGAAACTTCTCCCAAAAAAGATCACATAAGACTGCCTGTATTTGCCTGAATTTAGTTAAGTCTTAGTGTTCAGAATTAATCTAACCAAAAATCTGTAAGTAGGTTTCTGCCATGCTTTAATGCTGGTTTGACAGTGAGTGTCTGTTTCCTTTTCCAAAATATGCTTATTCTTTCAGTTGATTTGCAACCCAGCTATCATTCAACATTACCTTGTTGAGCAAGGACCTCATAGTGCTCTGTACAAAAATGCGGAAAGCTTTGATTTCTGCTGCAGGTGTCTTTGAGAAAGATAGGGAAGTGACAGGAAAGCAGTAATGGTATTTGCCATTTTCCAAACACATGGTCAAGTACAGAGAGAGCATTTGGGGAAAATCAGAGGGAAAACGTGCACAGAGGGAAAGTTAAAACTAGAAAAGGGTTCTTTGCGTGCAGTTCACAATTCAACCAGTTTAAATGAACCAGAAATAGTAAGAACGAGTCACACCAGGTTGCATTTTTCCAGTGATAATTGTATAAGCTTTTTCAAAAATATCTATCAAATTTCAGTACTAGAGCAGCACTTTCACTTTTTGAAAATATATAATTAGATACGTATGTGTACTGTGGTAGTTCTGTAATTAGACTCTACAGTTGTAACAGTCCATTTTTGGTCAGTGGCCTTGACCTGCTTTGCCTGGTGGGGGCATCTTTTTCCTCCCAGCTGCTCCCCAGGTGCTTGGCAGCAGCCAGTGTGCACCTCTGAGCTGGCAGCTCTCCACACGGATGTCCCTGTGAACCACAGCCCTGCTGGAATCACCTGCCTGGGATACGCTCAGGGCCATGGCAGAGGGCTCTTGTTCTGTGGGGGACAAAAGGAGGTGGGGAAAGGATGTGGACATAAATCCTTTGAAATGAGACTTCATTAATTCCAGTGTTCGTGGAACAACCTGGTTTAAGTGGTTTTATTTTGGAGAGCAAGCACATATATAAAATGATAAAATGAGAGCTAATGGGATATGTCTTAAAGATTTCAACATCTAGAAATAAACATAAATGCACTGTACATAAATGTAAAGAACCTACTATCTAGTATTATTAGCTATATATAAATGTAAATCTGACAATAAATTTCATTAAATGTCTATTTTCATCTATATGCCCAAGGAATTGTTAGACTAAGTATGGTGTCTGCATTTCCCTCTGAATGTTTGTGTTACATTCATTAATTCAGCAAGCTGAAATGCTTGTGGAGATACTCAGGTATTGCAGGAATTGCTCTAAATATAATAAATTCAAATTCATAGGATTACCAAATAGCCATGGTCTAATAATAATAAATTTGCATTCAGTATGAAATTCTGGGCAAAAGGACAAAAAAAAACAAAATACAGGAAATAAATCTTTGAAAGTGCTTACTGATTCAGGAGGGTTTTTGGAAGTGATGTGGCTGGTTTCTCAGTGAAGAAATTATAAAATTCTGGACTGTATCTGGAAACTCATCATCCAACATCTCTGGCTCATACCACACTTCTTTTTGTCTGGACTTGTGCTGGCCATGAGTTGTGTGGACCATCCTTTTGCCATAGCACACCCTGTGCGCGCTCTCTCTCTCTCTCTCTGTGCTTTGGTTTATACCACCATAACAGTTTGGGAAGAGCCATTTTTCTCTTTTCCCAATGGACTTTTTTACTCCTTGAATCTTTTCGCTTAACTCCCCGCAACTTGTCTTCTGCAGCTCTCTTTGCTCTATCTCTGCTGTCCAATACTATAGATGTCCAAATTGTGTTCACTCTGAGGAAATAAGAATCCACTTTAGGGGAAAGCTTAGTCTTGGTGCGTATTTCTAAAGCCTATAAAGTGACTTTATGTATTGCTATATAAGTAATAATAATAATAAAAAAAAGCTAAAACACAAGAGCTTTTTCTTCACTCCCCATTTTTAAAGCCACCTTTTTTTTTCCACTGAAGGGTACAGCAAAAGAACATTCCTAGTTTTTCCATCATGTTATCTCTCTTAGTCTGTGGCTTCAAAAGGAATGAGCTTAAGCTCAAGTGTTTCAATGTGCAGTGTGCTGGTCTCTATAGTGACCTTCCTTCCACATCCCTCCTTTTGCTGGGATAGAGTTTTCCTTACACTTATGTATCTCAAGAGATGTCACAATTTTTTATTGCTCCTCTACCATGTAATGTAGCCCTAGGTAGCCACAGTAGGAAAAAGCACTTTCACAGTATAATTTCTGCCATTTAATGCATACTGTAAAGCATTTTCTTAATTTTTTTCATTTTCTCCCTTTCACCTCTCTGCTTTAAAAAATGGCACGATTGATATTAATATTTTTCTGTGATAAAAATGTATTTTGCCTTGATCTTAGTGTTGGTAATATATTATTCAGTGTTCCTGCTTAATAAAAGCCATTGGTTGTTCCATTACTCACAGCAGTTATTACAACACTAAAGGTCTTGTTCATCAGAATGACTTGCAGAGGCAAAATCAAACCCCTGAGTTCTCCATGCATCAGGATAATAGCTGTGATGCATGCAAGTTGTTAAAAAATTGAAAATATAATGTGTGTTTCTTTGT
>NW_008236442.1:27345-34058 GCF_000691975.1 Corvus brachyrhynchos | reverse complement strand
GTAAAAATAATTTGTTTTATTGTATATATGTGTTTTTGTATGTATTTTGTTCTTTCAGTAGAAGTTGTTGGGAGTGAACCTGTTGATTTTATCCCATTTCACAAAACATCCTCCTTAAAATCAAGGACATAGTACATGGATTTTGAGTTGTTCTTAATTATCAGACTTGTCTTTGGATTCCTGCCTTTTTGTTGGATGGTGATAGAAGGAGGTATAATCTTAGATAACTATCTCTGCTAATATGAGGAAAAATGGGCACAGTTTTTGAGCAGAGAAGATGGTGAGAAGTTCTAGATCAAGTCTTGGGACTGGGATTCTGTTTGAAAGATAACTTCTGTTATGTTGTGTTGAGTTCATGCGTTCTGACATAAAATGGACATAAACCTACTGCAGGATAATGCAAGACAGCAATTTTATTTCATGCTTATCATCGTAAAAGGTTTTTTAAAAAAGTAAAGTTGCAAGTCTAACTAGGATGTCAAAACAACAACAACAAAAAAGTGATGTTTGGAAACAAATCCTCATATTTGAGGTTGGGCTGTTACCTCAGCACAGAGACAAGCAGGGGCTGCCACTGCCAGAATGACTTTCTCAGCATGGTTAAATGGTGTATGAGTCATCTTCTGAGGCACACAGTGGACACTTGAAGAATATTGAGCCTGTTTAGAGCTTTCATGACTCTTCTAAAATCTCATTTTTCTACAAGTTTAATGTATTATACAACTCTTTTGCCTCTACAAACCTTTTCATTTATTGTTTATAACTTTGCACTCTTTACCTGATTATAAGAAAAAAACAAGTTGGTCTAATTTGTATTCCAAAACACTTGCTATAGAAATGAATTTGACAACTACATCTACATCATTTAAAAATATTTATGCCCTCTCCATGTTTTATGGATGTTATATCGCCTTTGATGTCTAGCTTGAGTCTGCATTTGTTGATTAACTTGTCAAAGTTGCAATTGCTATACAATGTTGCTACAGGGTTGCTCACTTGCTTTTAGGGGTCTGCATCATCCTTGGTCAACAAAGTTCTGGGTGTCTGAAGTTTGAGTTGCTTTTTGGGGTGGTTGTGAGGGTTTTGGGAGCAGGGGAGAGGCCCTTTAAAAATCTGTTTTGATGATGAACAAGAAAATTGGGAAAGAGGAAACTGAGGACAGACTTATGTATGTGTTGCCTGCGTGTATCCACACATTACCTGACCAGGTGCAGTAAACAAGACGTGTAATGCCAGAAGATGGATAATTTTGAAAAGAAAATGTGTATGCTAGTACACAAAAAAATGACAATGCTAGTATTGTATTTGACCTGTAGCTTTTAAATAGGCTACAGTGCTTTGATTGAATTTTGTGCATATTCTGCTTTAGATATGTTGATGGGACAGCTGGACTGGTTGCATGAAGTATGTTTAGACAGGTTTGGGGGCAATGCAGCTTTCCTGTCAGGAGCCAAAGATGAAGATGTACATCAGCTCACTGGTGATGGGCAGAATGGAAAAAGAGAGTCTTGTTCAGCAATAGCCAAAATATTGGTGTCTTGTCGGCGCTGGTTTGGTTGCAAAGCCAAACCACAGGACCATACTGCTCCTGTGAACAAAAGCCCGTCCCAGTCAGACCCAGTACAACTGGGAACTGTCTGGTTTTCATCAGGACCTCAGAGCTCCCTCAGGTCAGTGCTCATCACGCTGTCAATGATACCTGGTACTGTGCTCAGGGGTGGTACTGCTCGCTCAGGGAGCTTTGTGCAGTCTCCTTGGGCCTACAAGTGCAACCCAAAAGCCGCAGCCAGGCAGGGGGAGGTGCAGTTCTCATGGTGGTCACAGTCATGCCCTAGGAAAACCCACAATAACAACAACACTGGGAGTTCCAGGGGCGAGACTGTGAGAGCAGAATGGAAAATCCTGTCCTAGAGGGGCTGGGAAATGCTGCTGCAGCTCAGGTGAAAGGGAACGGAGCTGCAAGGCAAAGGCTGTGCGATTGCAGATGCATGGCTGTGGCATCACACACATGAAGGTGCTTAGGTGCTATGCAACAGGCCACAGTCTATTTTCATTTTAAGTGTAGATAATTTAGCTTGATTGACCATGCTAAGAAGATGGCTATATATTTAAACAGTAATAATTTCGATGTTTTCTTCCCTGCTAGATTAAACAGGGGAAGCCACGTGTAGTGAATTCGAGTCCATCATAATCTGTCTATGATGGGACAAATTGGTCCTTGTCAACACCACAGGATTGGTTACATGCATCACATTTAATGGGCTTGCTGTTCAGTAGCTTCTGTGGGTGGTGAAAATGGAAAATAATCCATACAAGCTTTTCCCTTCAACCTTGTGTAGAGCATTAAATACCAACCCCATGGAGAGAATCTAGGCTATGGCTGTCAAAGATACCAGGAGCACCTTTTCTAGTTTTGTAATACTTCTTGGCTTTTTCAGAACAAAAATAGCATAGCATGTGACGTTTTGGCTCGCTGAAAGGGAGAGGTGCTTTTAATTAGAGGCCATTTTCTGGAACTGTAAGAACACAAAATATGTAGTTAAATCTTGTGCAAGGGTGGGAGTGAAGGGTGCTGACAGATAAAGCTGTTCTAGGGACATGGGGCTAGTAGAAAAACTAAGTGAATTTAGAATAAAATCACTTATTTTTATTAGTGTTTTTAGGTATTCCTTGATGAAAATGTCAAATCCTGGTTTCTAGCAACAAGGATTTTCATTGCTAGGTGCTTGAGTTAAATAAGTAATATTCTGACTTGTGTTGATTTCATCCTTACAAAGTGGCAGTGAAAGGAGGGAATAAGTAAAAAATTCCAAAGCATGAAAAGAGGGAAGGTAGCCTGCAAGGCAGGTCTTTATTGTACATCACTTCTTGAATATGGTGCAAAATTCACTTTTCCCATAACCAAATCTTTGAGAGGGAACAATGCCAAATATGAATTTAAGGATACAGGTACTTTGTTCCCTTAACTACAGTGTGTAGTAACTTGTGTAACACAAGTTTTCTTATCTTGGTGAATGAAAAAA
Source organism: Corvus brachyrhynchos (assembly GCF_000691975.1). Lineage (NCBI taxonomy): Eukaryota > Metazoa > Chordata > Aves > Passeriformes > Corvidae > Corvus > Corvus brachyrhynchos. The sequence continues at coordinate 31,035 of NW_008236442.1, read as the reverse complement.
AAATAGTATTTTTGGAAGAAAAATTTTAAAAGGAAGAAGTTTTTATTTTGCCACATGAATTTGCAGTGTTTTTACAGTGAAATTGAGTATTGGAACCAGAACTGTAAACATTCATGAACAGGTGATGTTAATATGGTAAAATAAACTTTAAAATTTAAGAATACTCCTGGGATTGGTTCTAAAACAGTCCTTCCTATTAGCACAGAGAAATAATGGTATTGTAATTGTAGTTTCCTTTAATACACACATTTGAAGTTAGCAGCCCATTTTGCATTACCTCATCTTCTCCCATTACAACCAGATGTGCAGCGTTCCTAGAACAGCGCTCAAGGGATTCTCAGCAAAAGCCTTGAGCTTGGTTCCCAGCAGGTGCTGATCTCAACACCTTGTTCTAAGGAGGAATAATTGTATAATAAAAAAAAGAGGCATTTTGGAGTACCAACACCATCTCCATTAAGCGTCCAATAGGGAGGTCTGTGGCAGTAGGAGGAGAACCTTAAAGGTCTGCTGCCATCACTCCTTGTGATGAGCAAACTTCCAACAGTTTGCCAGGTCTCTGATTCTAGAGATGACATGTAACAAGCAGACACCCATCTTGATGTCCTATGGACCTGTTTTTAGGTGAACTTATCTTCCATTCAGAAGAGAGCTTATCTTCTGTTCAGAATTCTGCTGTGTATTTGACACAAATGATTCTACATCTTATGCTGTTTAAAAACTGAAGCACAAACCAAAGCCCCTAACCCAAAACTGAATAAATCTTGAAAACTGAGATGTGTTTAGATTTCCTCTCAAAAATACATTTAATATATGAGTAGTATTTATATAGACAGGGGAAATGCCATGTGCCTACTGAAATTTTACAAATCTATAAAAATATTTGAAAATATTTCAGTGTATCTCAAGATTTTTCTTAATTTTAGCATTCTTATTTTTCAAGGTATAATGTAGATTGCCAGTGTATTTTTTTTTTCCCCTTTTCCTATTATACAGATCTAGGTCCATTGTGGCTGTAAAATTAGTCTATTTGCTGTTAGCCTTTAATACTGTATTCCCACCTACAGCTGCAGGGAAGGGAATGCAGCATTCCCACCTACAACTGCAGCTTGAAGGGAATTCAATTAGGAAAATGAGGCAGATGAAATAGGCAATGTAATGTATATCTGCAATATGAAGAAGAGTAAATACACTTTTCATCTGAATAGTCAGAATAGAAACTGTGTTAAACTGGGCTGAAATTTAATCAGAAATTGATTTCTTTCATCTTCTAACATTACTGTGTAATTGTCCTCCTTATTACTGGGCATTAAAAAGGCTACCATCATTAAAGAGGAAACATCTTTAACCAATTATGTACAGTTTCTAGTTTATCTGGCACGGACCTCCTCTTTATGTGAAAAATGGAAATCTCTGGAGGAACAGACTTAGCGTGGTCATTCCAGTCTGGGAATTGGGAAGCCTTGTGCACACACTGTTTGCATCTCATGACCTGTGTGCACACACCTGTGCTCTGGTGATTCCTGCGGGTTTACAAACCATCAAAACAATAAGCAGGTAAAGTTCAGATGACTAAAAACTCTGCCAGTAGCAGTTTCCTTCCTGGATGCACTCTGGAATAGTCCAGCCTTGCTGTAGTGTGTTGGTGCACTGTTGTGGATATTTCACTTGTACCCATTACTTATTTCCCTAATGCATTTTTTAGCATTTGTGTTGGTCTGAGCACAGACCAACACAATGTACTTTGCAGAAAAACACAGAGGATCACTAGGGCAGATGGATGTGGAAGTAATATATAATAGATCATGAATAATTGTTTAAGAAAAAGTCTCCCATAATCCCTTTGCAGAATTGGAGAGAGTAGCACTGGGAAGTCTGCAATATTACTGCAAAATTACAGCACAACCAGTTACAACTGACACATTAGTTTGAAACACGTTTATTTAGTTTGAATCAAGAGTTAGAAATCCATTATTCAGATACGTTTTTGCATAGTAAACAAATAGAAAGGGTTTTAATACATGCTTTAATTCTATGTATGAGATTTTGTAATGTTCTAATAATTCTGGATCAGCCCACTGAGGCTATAAAGTGATTCTTCAAGCTATTGCATGGAGAGGTACGAGATTAGTGCTTTTACTTTACTGATTTTTCTAGGCCTTTTTTAACAAGACAGGTAGTGAAGTAAGTAAAAATGCATGTGGTAGGTGCATGATGAATACACAGTATAGGCAACCTAATGTCACCAATCTTATTTTGCTATTCTTTGCTGCTTTTTGCTTATGGAAGCAATCAGCCAGAGGACTCCTCCAGTTGATTATCAAATCTCAGGTTCTCTCCCTTCTTAAGTCAAATTTCAAATCATCAGATTTTACATTCAGCAACTGTGATTTTGAAGCCTTATTTCTGTGCTTAAGTCTGTCCCATGCCTGTGGACAGTACATTTATTTATCAGTGTTCTGGAAGACAGAACAAGAAATTATCAGTATTTCTTTGATTTCTGTCCATAGCATTTCCAGGTGCAAGGGCAGGTACTACATTTGATTTTCCAGCCTCTGGAGACACCAGCTTAAAGTTTCATCACTGGAGGTTAGTCCTGGCTATAGAATATGCTTCTCTCCTTTATCAGAAACATTTCCTTCATTGCAAAGGGAACCATGTCTCTTTACTGGATGGTGTAAAAACATTCTTGCATGTTTTAATCAGAATGAAACCCCCCTCCAGGGGGTTGCTGATGGACTGCTTAAGAGAAATGAGAAACATTGATTGAAGTTCCTAAGAGTTATTTTTTTCAAGCATCAGCACAAGGTAGTAGGTGTTTTTTCTGCTAAGCAATTCTTCCAGTAGCTAAAGGGACTTGATTTTTGTATATTGTCGAGTTTCAAGTTTAATATATGCTGAGGGACACATCTCAGACACTTAATCTTCTGTTAACTTTATGTGGAAAAAAAAAAGTAGAACCTTTTCAAATCTTTGAAACAGGCATAGTTAAAATCTCTACTCTTCCATGGTCTGCTCAAGCATTTTCTTTCATCTGTGATCTTCAAAAACAAAACAAGACATGGTGCCTGCTTAGAAAATGTTTATTACATGAAATGTAGTAATCTGATTTGTTACTGTATCTTATACTAAGATTTATACATGTTTTTCTGGTGTAAACCCTGGCTAGATGCATCTGCTACCCTTCATTTAATTAAGTTCTGTGGAATCAGATCTCTACAAAGCCAGAAGTTCCTTTAGAAGAACAAGTATTTCTCAAAGACATTTTCAAAGTGTGTGCACTTAGAGGGGGTCGTTCTGTGTACTTTTTTTTTTTATGGGAGCAGGTAAAAGTGGGATGTTAAACTAGAATAAATATCTTAGATTAAGAACCAAGTTTAGGTCTTACTGAACACAGTAAGCTTGCAAGAAAAGAACTGTTACAAAAGATCTTCCATGACTGTAGCAGTAGATTTCCCCATCTCGGGCAACATACTGTAGCGGGTTGAGTTTGAAACCGGGCGGAAACACCAATTAAATGTAGTGGTTTTGGTTCAAAATATTCATTACTTACTTATTTTCCTTCTGTGAGATAAGAATTAGGAGAAAAGCAAAGCAGGCACAAACCTTAAACAGTTGCAGTACAATGAAAGAGTTTTATTACTAATAGAATTAAAAGTAAAGAGAAAATAACAAAACAAAATTAAAGCAAAT
>NW_008236442.1:0-26612 GCF_000691975.1 Corvus brachyrhynchos | reverse complement strand
GGGGGCCCCCGCCTGTCCCCAGAAGCTGCGCTGGATGGGTTTAGCTGTGGCAGTCCATGGCTGGTTTGAGCTGCCTGCGGCTCTGGGACAGTCCCCTGCAGCAACCCAGGGTCCGTGCCGCAGTGTTGGGAAAGGGGGAAAGGGGCAGTGGCCCCGGCCCGGCCTGGCGCCCCCCCACCTTCCAGCAGGCGAGCTCCGACAAAAAGGGGAAGTCCCGCCTTTCTGTGCGGTTTAAATATGTAAATTGTGAGAAGCGTAATTGATCTTAAAGACTGTCCATCAACTCAGGGTCAACCCAATACACATACAAAACTGAATTTCCTGATTAGTCACTTGGTTCAAGCTGGGTAATATGAGTATAATGCTTCCAATGTGTCTGAAGTATTGTCACATGAAATTTGTAATTTCTTCATATTTTACCCTGCAGTACCTTGGATATTTCGAATTGAATTAAATACTTTAAATACTCTAGGGCTTAAAGACCTAAAATAGACACATTTAGAATTGTGCTGTAGCTATTTAAAAGGGATCTTCATTCTCATCACGAAGAGAGAAAATTTTAGTGAATGGAAGTGGAAGTCTTTGACTTCCTCTAAGAGAAAATGTAGCACTGATCATCTTCACATCCCAGTTGCTCAAGCTAGAAAGTGTGGATGGAAAATGGCTAAATAAACTTTCATCAATTTGCCAGTATTTCTTCAGTTGAGGTATTTAATGGAGAGATTAAGAAAATGTGGTTTATTTCATAAGTCCTGTGTGCACAGATTTGCATTGTGGCAGAAAGAATGTGAAATCCTATTTGTGCTTTTCAGAGAACATATGACCCAAATGTTTACAATGCAGGACAAATGAAAATGGGAGGGAGAAATTACATTCTCTAGAATTTTGTAGCCCTGCCAAGATGATGAGAGAAGGGGTTAAAAAAATTAAATGTAAAATTTTTGCTTTGGAAATAAGCCTTTTTCACCACTCCTTCAAAGAAGTGATCGTTTTAGGAAAGATATAATAACCATTTCAAGACACCCAATGCCTTGATAAGCCCAGGAGGCACTTTCTGTTAGAAGCTGGCTAGGCAATTCGATCGTTTTATTCCTGTTGTTTGGAAAGGCAGAGTCAGTTCCTTAATTATCTTAACTACTGTCTCTTTCAGACCCTGAAGGTCAGCTTTCATCATGCTGAGATTTGGGCAGCACCTCATCAAGCCCTCCATGGTGTTCCTGACGACAGAGCTGTCCTTTGCTCTGGTGAACCGCAGGCCAGTGGTGCCAGGACGTATCCTTTCCATGGGTATCTGTGCTCCTGGGAAAAGCAGGAGACGCTCGGGGCGCTTGGAAGGCCAGGTAGGGTGCGACATGGGCTTATTCTGAAACCAGGCAGTGATGCTTGATCAGAAGATGCTTGATCAGTCTTGCAGAACTGCTGAAAACAGTTGCTTAGCAACTGTGACCTTCGAGGTGAATTTCTATTGACCTTTTCACCACAGAAGATGTATAAACAACCAGGTACTACTATAAGCATTTTAAAGTCTATCAGAGGTGGTACTGTTTAAATTCCATATTATGCTAAATAACACATCCTGCTTCGCTTTTAATAATGTCACTTATTTTTAGATGTGGTAACTTCTTTATGGAGGATTTTCAACTTTTCCTGGCTAAATGTGCACCATTTGTCAAATGCCAGTAGAATCCTGTATGAAGACTTTGAAGACTTTTGGGGTTTTTTTGTGGGACAGATTGCTTTGATTAATTTAGTTCAGAAGGGATTAAATAAACCATCTGTATAGTGTACACATTTCATGATGAAAATATGAAGGCACATGTTGTAAGTAAAATTCTCCAGTTAGAAATTGTATTGTAACTTGATTATATAAGATGCTCAATATACCTTTTTAATGTATTTTGTAGTATAGTGTGTTATTGCAGTCAAAATTCTGCTGCTTTGTAACTTGTGCTGATCTCAGTGGCTGAAAGTGCTATCTTTTAGAAATAATCAAGACTGATCACTTTTTCCATAGAGGTTCATGGTAAAATTTTAGTAGGAGCTCAGTTAGGCAATTGACTGACTATGTTGGGGAAAAAAAAGTTGTTGTCTGGAGTTTATTGAAAGTTTTCTTGTTAGTTTTGTTGTTTTATGTTTTTTCTTTCATGATTTGAAATCAAGTAAACTTTAATATCTATCTTTTTTAACCCGTAAATGTATTTCTTCTGAAATATGGAACCTTCCTTTCCTCCCATCACTTTTGTAGATTATAATTGTTCAATACTGAACTTCTCTCTGTTTTAAATGGTGTTTGTGTGTATCAGAAGTCACATCTTGGCAAAGATACATAGACTTCATAGAAACTTTAAAAATGCTACTGTCTCACCAATATCTTTTAATGAATAAAATTAACAATTTTTCTGATCTTCAAGTTTCTGAAATACCTGATGTAAATCCAAGGTGATTTACAGATTTGTTATAACGAAAACCATTTTCAAAGCTATATAAAGACAGCGTCATATTGGTCACTGTGTGATGCAGGGCCTGTAAGTGCCTGAGCAGCTGCTGTATGCATTGTCTGGATCAGAGAGTAAATAAACTGTTATCTGTTCTGTGTGTGCAGGTTTTAAAAACAATATTTGACTATTGTTTTGAACTAATCAGTTAAGTGAACAATTGCATCTGTTGTTAAAAATAGAGTATTTCAGATAGTATTCTTGTTTTAAAGTTTCCTGAGCACCTAGTAATGACAAGTTAAGGAGCCTATAAAACTTGATTATTACAAGCTTCTTTCCTTCTTAAATAATTAAAGATTCTAAAATCTTGTTGTGTAGTTATTGCTGACTTTTGGCAGATACATTTATTTGCTCAGGGTTTAGGTTTTTTATACCATAATGAGTATTGCAGCTTATTTTATAGTGTCACATTGTTTTAATAGCTTGTGTTGTAATATATAATGTAGTCTTTGTTTCTCCATTGAATAAATGTTCAGGTAATAAAAACCCGACCCTTTTCCTTTCTCATTACAATAAGAAGGAATTAGGAGAGATCTTGATGTAAAGGCTAGAATACAGTATGTAAAATGGAGCAATTTGCAGTTTTAAGTCTTTAAAGCGTCTGTATAATTCAGCATTCATTCTGAGACCTGGCAGTAACAAGTGTATTTTCTTTGTTTTATTGTAATAATTTTATCTGCCTTGTCTTTGGCACACGTGTGACATTTTTTTTCAGTAGAAAATAAAATATTAATGTATGTGAATTAGAGAGACAAAGGAAATGAGTTTGAAAGCCATCTCACTCCAGGTGGTGGCTTTAATTAACTAGTATGGTTGAAATTCCATCTTGAAACAGAACATAGGGTTGGAATTATGAATTTGCAGTAATAGTTTTAAAATAAAACTATACTCTGGAAAAAAGTCAGTCACAATGGCCTTGTGGCATTCAGTGTGACTTGAGCAATGCCAAAGCAGGCTTGTTCAGTTAACAGATTGCAAAGTTTTGTTTTGTTTATTTCAAGCTGCCAGTCCTGTGAATTTAGCTTGACATTTGAAAGGCAAATTGTGCTAATAGAAACAAAAATAGGTAGAGTAAGAATATAGTATTTATGGTACAGAAAGAGTTCTGCTGTTTCTAGACAAAGCTGCCTCGTTTTTCCCAGCATTAGACTTCTGCCCAATGGGTGCACAGAGTTCATGGACTCAGGAACCTGTTTGCATTGGGATCCCTTTGAGCGATTACTGCAGATTCTTGGATTGGAAGGTGCTGGGTTCTTATTGTTGAGTAAGGAATATCTGACATTAAACTGGAATCTTTAGTGTGCGAGCTACAACATGCACATGTCTGTGACAGTAGGTGCAACAAAACAGAGAGCTGCAGATGGTCAGGGTGCAGGATTAGTGCCTGTTTTCCTCAGGAGATCCACTCCCTTTGCTGTCACCTAGCAGGCAAATGCTTGAGACTCAGAGGTGTCTGACCACAGGCTGTCTGAAGACATTGTCACTTAATACCTGTAATAATAAGAGGTCTGTACCTGCTCTGCTCTTGCCTTCTACTTGTCTGATATCAGAGTAGGAAGGCACGTGGTATTTGGGACAGTCTTGATTAATGAGATACTGTTTTTTGGGGTGTACTTTTATGCTGACTTTCTGGTTTATACAGAAATGGCATGATTTTGTTCTGGTAATGCCAGAACAGTGCACATCTGGGCTCTAAGTGTGGGAGTGGTGAGGAGGTGAGCTGGGTATTCTGGAAGCTTGCTGCGATACCCTTATACAGGTACCCATTCCCTTTTTTACAACAGTCCTTGTTTCCTCTCAGTTCTGTCAGCTTGCTGCTCTGCAGAGAGTGACTGTGAAAAGCAGTCACTTGTGGCTCCCTTGAACAGCTCTGTGGTTGTTTTGGAGGAGGCAGCTATTCAATAGCTGGAGCAGTGCAGGGATGTGTCTATAGTCAGCAAATGCATTGTTTCTGTCACACAAAAGGCACAAGATGAACTGAATCAGCACATGAAAACAGCATGAGCTCAGCTTCTCCTTGGCTTCTTACTTGAAGTACTTCATTCAGAGCCTTGCTGCTTCCATAGTTCCATAGGGCAGAACTATGGTGCTGTTTGAAACAAATTCCATCTGCTCTTTCACATGGACTTTTTGTGCTTTAATATGGTAACAAATACCTTGTGAATGACCTACCATTTTACTGATGTTTTCTTAGCCCTGCACCACAGCTTTACATAGTTTTGCTCACATCTTCAATAAATATGAACTGGTTTTTATCACTGCTTTTCTCATGGTGTTGTGCAGGGTACTATTTTCATCTTGTGTTAAATATGAAAAAAGAATTTCAATATTATCAGAATCCATTTGGAAACTAGGATATTTTATTATAAGTAAAATTATTCATTAGTTATATCCAATTTTTTTTTCCAGTAGACAAGGTATTGATCTTTAGATTTGTGTTCAGGATGCCATAAGAAGAACTAGCACAAAAGGAACACAGCAACGTTTGTAAATTGATTGAATGCAATATGTAATGACAAACAGCAGATCTATGGCAATAGTATGTTATATAAAGCATTTTTCAGCAGTTTATTGAATTGGTTATTAAAAGGAACAGTTTTTCCAGCTGGGAACAGCAAGCTGAGGGTTATTTGGGCCAAGTAATTTTATAGAAATTTGTGGTGGACACTTTGGCTACCTTACTAAGGGCACATGTATGTGTGTAATAAATTAGAATAAACACCTTACAAAAATTTTTCATATGGGATTGATTATGAAAAGTTATTTCCATTATAAAAACACAAAAAAACCAGAAACATAAAAAGAAGGTTGTTTAACTGTTATGTACTGAATTTTGCTGGACTATTTGTATTGCCCTTTTCATAGAGATCTAAGTTTTCCCACCAGAAAGTATTCTGATTGTAGGGAATAGACCACATATAAAATCCCAAAGCATTTGATATTTTTCTAGCAACTTCATCACTACATGGAGTTAATGGTCATTATTTGTTGCTGAGGCCATGTGCTGTTCTGTGAGTTACTGCAGCTTGTTCCTTTTATTAATGAGCAGAGAAAACATTAGTTGAACCAGATGCTCCCTTCCAAGGCTTGCTAACACCCCGAGCTGCAGTGTAATTGTTCTGGGTCTGCTGCAGGGGTGGGACAGGATCCAGGGTCAGGCAATGTGAGAACAGCATCTGCTCTGCTGCACAGTTTGTCTGGCTGGGAGCTCCCTGTCATCTGCTGTCAGAATTGCTGTATTGCTTGAGACTGATGTATTCTGTAATGCCTCAAATATTTTTCTAATGCTTTCCTTAAAAGTTTTGCAGTTAAAAAGAAACAATCCTTTTGATTAGTATTTTTACTTAATATATTTTCAAAGTAATTTTTCATTTAGTTACAGACCTGACAGTTTCCATTGAAGATAGCACACTGGAAAGAACAGTAGTATTCTCTCACAAGTTTGGTTGAAACCCATGGTATTTATCTTGTACATGAAATTTTAATTCTTCATAAAGTTACAGAGCTGCTGTTGTGATTTTATTTGTACATTACACATTTATCATATCTGTATTTATGCTCCATAATTATGAATTTTATGGGTTTCAGCCTAAATAAGTTTTCATATTTACCATAAAACTAAGATTAAGAAAATAAAATTCAGTTATATTGCAGAATAGATAAGCTTATATCTACATATTTTAATAATGTCCACTGTATGTTTGCAACAACGTGTTAGACATATCTAATCTTGTGGGAAAGTAGAAAGTAGAAATCTTTTCTTTAGTGCTCATTACAGAAGCTTCCTATGTATTACTATTATTATTAGTTTGTTTAGCACAATGTTAAGGAGCAGACATGCTCCTTTTAGCTCTTAAGCAAAGAGCTAAAAATAAAGGGGTTTGGTAAAGACTTAGTAATTTAAATATGAGGCCGGAGATGGAATCACAATGGAGACACAAAATGTTGTTTGGTACAATAAGGCCTGGACTGCTTACATGAATTTTTCAAAATGTGTAATAATTCTAGAAGAAGAGGGCATTAGGAAGAGGATGCAGTTTCTTTGCTGGTGCAGAAAAGACTTCCTGAATGGGAGGAGCAGATATAAATGATGCATCTTATTTGAAAATGGGGGGCATGTATAGAATATATCTCTTCATCAGGAATGCAGAGGAGATTCAGACTTACTTTATTGTAAGTATCTGAAGCTGTTGAGTATCAGTGAAAACTCCTGAATTTTTTTACCTCAGATCCCAAATAAAGCCATTCCATGGCTTTTCCTTACTGATCCCTCAAGTAGGATTTATTAATGCCTTATAATGTTTACTTGCACAAATGAGAGTAAGAAAAACAGTTCCTATGCTTAATAATTTTTAGCAAAATTAAGCTGTGCAGAGGACAAGGAGTAGGACTGTGCTCTTGGCAGCACCAAGACAACAGAGCAGCTTTGCTGTATTGTCAAGTTCCCTTCTGGGATAAGGGCTCTCCTCAAACAGCCCAAAGAATGACTGATCCGCTCTGTGTATGCAAACCACTTGAACTTCCTGATGATAGAGAGGACAGTTAATTATCTCAGGGCTGGAGTCTTTTTGTTTGCAGTCTACAAACAAAGGGATGGTGTTTGACTCACATTAAGAAATGCTGCTTCTGAAGATAACAGATTCAGGGCTCTGTGCACAAAAGCTTGTCTGTATGGCTTATTTGTGGGGATGGAGTTCAACTGTCTCATTTGGTCTGATAAAAATGCTTTCTCTCCCTTCAAATCTTGTCTTGCGTGGAAGGTGCTCACTGTTGAAAGAGGATGTCCTTCACCATAAGGATATACAATTCTGTTTGGATTGTTATAGTTGCATTAATATACTGGTATTGATGAAAATCCCATTCTAAATCCTTTGTGCCAGTATTGTAAATAGAAAGGAAAAAAAAGGGAAAGTAATGGAATCAGAAGTATTTCTTGCCAATTTGCAAATGGAGTAAATTAACAATTAAATTACTTATTTACATGTATTCAGCAGATCAGTGGTAAGAATTTCTCAGCTTGTAGCACAACCTACATTGGAAGAGGTGTTAAAAAAGCTGTGTAAGGCCACATAAAGGAGAGGCCGTAGCTCCTAGGCTGGAACCTGTTGCATCTTAGCAATGCTGTGGAGGGCCGAGCAGTCTCTTATTAGTCATGTGTTGAACCAGCCTTCAGCCCCGACTGTGTGGAGAGTAATGAGATCTCTGAGAAATGGGCTTGTAAGCAGTGGCATAATAGGTTGGATCTGCAGTTAAATTTCTTGACTACATTGCTAACAAATACTAAAATTCAGCTAAAAAATTCCAGTTCCATTTTTGTCTACTCACTTTCATTCACCTGTTTGTCATCGTCATTGATTGGAACTTATAAATGGCTTAAACCACATTATGCATGAACCTCTCTACTGCTTTGTGTGTTTCAGGGGGACTCACTGTCCAGGCCTGAAGGTGTGTTACTAATGTGTGTCTTCTAAAAGTGGAACTGCTTGTCTTTACAAGCTCCAGGGACATGCAGAAGGGCTCCCATTTCATCATGTTTACTCTCATTATCAATTTTCAAAGCATGTTACAACTGTAGTTTCAAAGTAACTTTAAGGTTTCTGTCATTGGGGTGACAGAAATACCTGGTAAAAAGAATTTATTTTAGCATAGCAAGAAACCTAGACAAATGTTTAGTGAGAAAAACCTCAGTCTATGGAGTTGGAAGAAGTCAAGCTTAAAAAGCAGAAGAGTAAAGCAATGTGGAAAGATATGAAATTAAGTGGTAGCAAACTTTTGTATTAAAAGTGGCAGGGAAACTGAGGCAGGACACAAAAAACGTTAAATGAGTGTTTCCTTTGAGGTTTAAAATAATAATGGGCATTCTTGTTTAAAAAACTGTGAAGTCCTGTTCATCTTATCACTTGCTACAACTACCTGAAAGGAGGTTGTGGAGAGGTGGAGATCAGTGTCTTCTCCCAAGGAACAAGCAATAGGACAGAGGAAGTAGCCTGAAGTTGTTCTGAGGGGGAGTTAGACTGGACATTAGGAAAAATGTGTTTGTCAAAAGGGTTGTCCAGCCCTGGCACAGCTGCCCAGTGCAGTGGGGGAGCCCACATCCCTGGAGGGATTTAAATGATGTGTAGATGTGGCACTTGGGTACGTGGGTTAGTGGTGGCCTTGGGAGTGTTAAGGGTTGGACTCAATGAGATTAAAGGTCTTTCCCAATCTAAACAGTTCTATGATTCTATAAATAATAATAATACTTTTAGTCCAGCAGTTGCTTTCTGGTCTAGTAGTGAGCAAATTTGTAATTGCTGTGGTTATTGAACAAACCTGTAATTATATCCTTCTTATCACATCAGTAAAACCCAAACAAATAAATAAATGGATGGTAGACAACAAATACAAAGGAGGTGTTTTCTGCTGTTGCACTTTTGACACTATAGAAAATTTATGTACCTGCATTAGTAGCAGATAACCACAGGCTTTGCATTCAGGTACCAATTACCATGAACTTTAGAAAAGAAAGGAGGAAAAACCAATTTTTTTTTTCCTCAGTGTATAACTGGATTTAAATTCAGGTTTTTTTACTCATTTAAGTAGTTTCTGGTTAATGAAGGAGATGACAGTTACAAGCCATTCCTGTTAGAGTTTGTGCACCTTTTGTCCTCAATATAGCCATTAGAAAGTGATTTGCAGCACACACACAGTTAACCAAATCTGGGCAAGGTATTGCATGACTTGCTCTTACAGCAGAATATAATTAAAAGAGATGATTGGAATACATGGTTATTCATAATAGATATCACACAATTACCATAAGTAATGAAATACATGCAAAATCTCCATTTGTAATTAGAATAGATTTGCTGGAAAGTCAATTGGAAATTTCATTTATTGCTTATTGTTTCCAGCATATTGGGATATTTTGTGCTATTCAGTGTAATACAACTATGTGTTTTCTTCAGGAACATATTTTTTGAGAGGCATCTGGCATGAACTTCCTATTGCAACTCCTAAGAGGGGATCCAGTGATCCAATGTTAATCTGTCATCTCTTCTCCTTGCTGTGAAGAGCTTAATATATAGTATTTTTCTGTTGAAACATACATTAATATTCCTTGGCATATAATTATATTATAATTATATAATTAATCCATAATTATTACCTAAAGAAGATATTTCATAATTTCACAAGTAACCATTTTGTACTCCTTATATTTAGAGGACCTCTATCGTGGTTTAACCTTGGTCAACCACTAATCACCACACAGCCACTTGCTTGTTTCCCTGCAGCAGGAAGAGAGAGAGAATTGGAAGGATAAAAATAAGAAAACTCAGCGTTTGGTATAAAGACAGTTTAACAGGTAAAGCAAAAGCTACTCGCATGAGCAAAACAAAACAAGGAATTCATTCTCTGCTTCCCATGAGTAGGCAGGTGTTCAGCTATCCCCAGGAGAGCAGGGTTCTATCACATGTAACAATTGGAACACCCCTTCCTTTCCTTCCTCCTCCCATATCTTCTGTTTCCTTCTCCTTCACTTAGCTCTATATGCTGATAGTGACACCACATGGTCCGGGATATCCCTTGGGTTAGTTGGGATCAGCTGTTCCAGCTGTGTCCCTTCCCAGCTCCTTGTGCCACCCCCACAAGGTAGGGTGAGGAGCAGCAAAGCAACAGCGAAAACATCCCTGAGTTGTCAACGCTATTTCCAGCACAAATCCCAAACTGCCCCATAGCAGCCCCTGTGAAGATTAACTCCACCCCAGCCCAAACCAGTACAACCTTCAGCAACGAAGAGGGAAGTAAAAGGCATTCCATGCACATGAGAAATATGCAGGAATGCTCCCAAAACATACAGGAATGGAGGAACAGGCCACTGTGATGTGCTGACCTAGTGCCTTGTCCAGAACATAGAGGGATCTATAATGCCATAGCCTGATCTCTTCAGGCTGCCTGGTATAGATGTCAGTCCTTTGAGGGGAAAGCCAATTTACTGTATTCCCTCAGTGAGTGCAGGTGCAGAGATCTGGAGAGAGAGTCACCAATACAGACTTCTTCAGATGCAACTTAAGGAAAAAGGAAAATCTTGAGCACGATTGCTTTGCTCTGATATGGTACTAGACTTCTTATATACCTGTGTAAAATAGGTTGAGTTTTGAGATGCAAGGTATAGAAGAAAGTTTCACGAAGGATGTCTGGACTTCAGGCGGCTCTCTTAAAAGCTGTTTATTGCATAGGCGAAGTTACAGCATTTCAGGGAGTGGGTATCCAGAGCCAGCCCTACAGCTGCCAGCTCCAGCTGTGGGCATACCTGAAGCCTCTTTCTGTTCAAGTTACAAAGCATTTTATACTTTTCTTTGCAGAGTATCTTAATACATAACAACCAATAAGCACCATACACAATACCTTTACATTTGCCTATAGCCTATCATAACTACTACCATCACCATATTATAGTCATTATTATCCAATCACAGGAGTAAGTTACAATTTAAGTTTACAATGGAAAATTCTCAGACCTCTCTTTTTCTTCCTACATCGACATTTCTTGTTTGCCTGCAATATCTCTTTTTGGTAAATACATGTTTTCTATTTACTTATGCTCTTCTTGAGACTTACGTACTTGGTGAAAAACATGTCTTTGTAGTCACATACCTTTGTCCTACTCCTAAAAATCTCCTTCCAACTCATCTCCAACGTTTGCCTTCTCAGTTACTCAGTGATCAGTGTTTCAGCAAAACATCTTTTACTCTATATCAAAACTTGCTTCCATTTCTACCTCATCCTCAGTTTCTACATTCAGAGATCTTTCTGCCAAGCCTACATACCTGTGAAACTTTCTTACCAAACTTTCATCCTCCCCAACACAAGGCCTCAACTCTGTTGGGCTTCACCTCTTGTGGCATCTGTTGTTTTTAGGTAGGACAAAATCCTTCCTTTCCTGTTTTTCTCCTCTCCATCGCAAAGCACAGGTAACCAGCAACATGCTTTCCCCCACTGGCTGCTCCAGAGAGGAGCATGTACAGGATCTCCCACATTCTATGTATCCAAAGCTGCTCACCATGCTCTTTCTTTTGTTCAGGGAACATTTTCCTCTGTAGTTTGAAGTGGTAAGTGAGACTATCAAGTACAGTGATTCCAAAAGGCCCCATAATTGCTTTGCAGAGCTTCAGCGGAGGGTCAAGCACCTTCTCTGAGCAGGTAATTGGGTAAATTATGTTTTAGTAAGTTGTCTTGTGTAAAGTTAGACACCAACATAGCAGACAATGGAGGCTTTGTTGTAAAATGAGGCTACAGTAGGAAGTGGAGTGCATAATTCATGGATATAGATGCATTTCTCTTTATCACTCATACCATATCTAGGTTTCTACGGCTTCACAAGTGTGCATAGTCTGCTATTCATTTGCTAATGTATTTTACTTGTTGCTGTTCCTTGTAACCTGCTGACTTCTACTGCTTCTAATCAAAACATGAAAACCTCAGCATCTCTCAGTGATCCCTCTGGAGCAAATGTTCGTATTGAACAATAAAAATTGAATATTCCCCTTCTGATGCTCTAGTGTAACATTGTACTGCATTCAGATGAGTGATCTCTCTACAAAGGCTGCCTAAGAACAGTTACTTTTAGTTCAGGATTCAATGATCTTTTCCTGTTAGTAATTGGGAATGTATTGAGATGGCTTGTTGCTGTTTGCTTCATAAAATTAGAAATCGTGTGCAATGAATATGAGTTTAAGTAGGTGAATTTGGAAATTCTTCTTTTTATGCAGCCTGGTCTGATGAACTTTGTGTATCAGAATACAAGATTTTGCTCTGATGTGTATGTAAAAATGTAACCATTTATGAACATTTTTTAAAAATGTGTCATTGTTTCACTCAGTATTTCTTTTTCTGTCACTCCCAGGTAGAATTTGCCTAGTTGAGGGAGAAGAATATATGATACAGATTATATATTTAAATTATGCTGTAGAAATCAACATTGCCAGAATTCAGACATTGAAGTTGAGCCACTGTGAGCACACAGTGCAGGAACACTTTCTTAGGCTCAGTTTTGTTAATGATGTTTTAGTTGGATAAAGCCTAACTCAATATAATTCACTTTACTACCTTCATACACCAAAGAAAAAAGTGAGAAAAAATATAGTGAGGACATGGCTCAGTAAATAAACTTCATTCCTGGCTGAGAAGAATCTTAGAGCGCAGTTGTGAAAACATTACATTTCTGGTGACACTATTGAGTTCAAAATCATGTGTGATTTGGGGAGCAAGAGGAAGAAAGGAGAAGTAGAGAAAGGGGAAAGGGAAATAGGTTTGTCTTTATGGGAACAAAATTTCCAGGAATAAAAGTCTTAGATTAAAAATGTTATTAATAAGAGCTATAGCTGTAAATCTGAATCTGGGGTTTCCTGAACTATGAGCAGTGATTTTTTTTTTAATATTTAGAGTAAACTTTGTGACTGAAAGAAATTGCTGGAGATGAGGAGCATTTTTTATTATCTGGTACTTTGAAATCAAGATTGAACTTGTCTTTAAGGTTAATAAGAAGCTATTGTCTGTACGGAGGAATGATAATGATGGAATCTGGGTTGACATGGAGGAATTCAGTATAGTTTCTTTTTCTCTCACTCACTGACTGATGCAGACTGTTAGTGGGACAACAATGAGCTGTGACATTTTTTGCCATTCTCAAGCCTTCAAAATGGAATTTAATCTTCTTTAGAAGAAAGATTGATAAAAAAAGGGAGGGAAAAAAGTGCATTAGGAAGTGAAGTCAAGATAATTGGATAAGCTTTCAAAGAAGAGGTGCATCTTCTTTTTGAAGTGGTATCATTTAACTTTGAAAACAGTAATGGAGAATTACAAATAAAGCAGCTTTATTGACCTCTTAACCTCATATTCCTGACAGGAGCTTGAAAGGAAACATAAAGTTACTCTATTTCTAAATATCTACTAATAATTTAGAATTTGTTAAAATTCTGCTTAACTCAGAGCTTAACTTAATTAGTGATTGTATTTCTATATGTTTTAACACTTCTGTGAATTGCATTCATTGTAGGGCAAAATTAAATTACTTTAACTGCATCTGAAAAAAAGTCTGATGTTTTGGGATTTAAGTGCCTGATCATGAGGACATAGCAGGGTACCTCTGCCAAGCTTTACCTACCTGTTGAGTGTTTGGTGCAAGGACTACCAGCAATGCTGCAAACAATCTAATGCTTTCTTGTTAGAGCCAATTGCCTCCTGTCTCAATGTTCTGTAGAAACTTTTGGCACATTTGCAAAATGAAATTGTGTGTTCTTCCCCCTGCCAATTACTTCAGCTCCAGGTAGTGCAAATTAAAGACAAAATGAAGGCAAACTTTTAAATTTGATTTGCATAGCTCTGTTGTGGTGGAGAGAAATTTTGTTGGGAGTGAAAAACTCTGTAAACACTTTGAAATAGAATAAATGTATTTTTCAAATGACTCTCCTTAAAAAAAATTAGTGAGAGACTTCAGACATGGCTGCTTACACTGAGAAGCAGAGGAACTAGCAAGCTTTTTTCGGGTGTGAATTTTTTCTTCTGCAGTCATTTTGAATGAATGCAAGACATGGAATTGCCAGCCTTCTTAGGTAGTGAGAAGACTTTCAGGATAAAAAAAAGAAAGCCACTTAATTAGTATCCAGTCATGTGGAAGGATGTTAATGACATTTCTGCTCAATTAATGTTTCCTTATTATGACCCTATCAATATTAATAAAATAATTTATACTTGCTTGTCTTTCAAAAAAATTCTGAATTTGACCTGGAGAAAGTTCATCTCAAAAATATTGCAGAGTTGTACAATTCTATTTTTATCAGTGATGTTAATGGAGCACTGCTGAGTTAACATAATATTTTGCTGAGGCTATTTTAGCTTAGAAAACAATGAAAGTTTTCCCTTTTTTGCTTGTGTTCCTTAACAAAACAAAATTAAATGCATCTAATAAAATTATGGCTTATTTATAAATACCTGTGGTATTGAATGTATTTTTTAATGTGGAGAAACATCCTTCTTACATGAAAGTTTGGTGTTAAATAAAAGGTCACAATGGTTTTTATAACATTTATTACATCTTTATATACAAATCTTGAGCTTGTTTGACCCATTTTTAAAATGTAGGGACACAAAATGTCAAGTTGAGTTTGTTTGTTTTTTTCCTGTGTATGTGAATGATAATCTTAATCCAAACCTCCTGTGAGAGTCCAGGTCAGGCTTTATTCGTCCTTATACAAGAAAAATCTGGTCCATTTATCTGGCATTCACAACAGCATTGCTTGTTTTACTCTAATCCTCATGTGTGGTGTGGATTCTTTATTCTTGTTAAGGACTGGTTTTTAACATTCCTTGGTGTTTTAGAAGCCCATGGATTTATCTGCTCATTTCTATCTGTTCCAGTGCTTGCAGAGTAGCAGACAGTATGCAAAACTGACTGCTAAAACCAGGGGTATTTTTGTGTGCAAATCAAATGGATGATTTTATGTACCTGCTGTAGGTAAGAATTGAGAGAATTATACGTGGGATCTATTTGGAAATTTAATGGGGTTTGCTCTTCCTAATTTAAATACCAGCACACATAATAATGAGTATTTTGATCATGAATCAGATACAAAGGATCTGGAACTACTAAATGAAAGGGTAAAAAAATTATTATTTTAACTAAGTAGTAGAAATGCAAGGTCCTCTTCTGTGCAATGGTTGGATGGCTGTTGTACCTATGTATTCCAAACATCTACTGCTTTTGAGATATTCTTCTATTTATTCCACGTGGATGCTTGGTGAGGGAGCAGGGGAAAGGAAATGATGTGCAATCCAACTTTGAGTCTTTTCTCAGATCCCCCTTGATCTTTAACCATCACATTGATGGTACCTGAATGAATTTAGCTTTGTACCTCAGCTAAAGTGTTGTCCATAGGGGCTCATTTTATATTGCCTACAAGATATCAGAGTAAAGGAAATAATGTGATTTGATAACTGTGTTTTGTCACGATTGAAAAGGCACAGAGAGATGCTCTATTTGTCTTTTTAAATAATGAAAGTTGAATCAAGATTGTCATCTGATCTGTCAGAGGATTCAGCAGCAATAACTATCTTCCATTTCATTACTTCTCCTTCCCTTTTTAAACTTTCTTAATCTTTGCAAGAAAAATTGTCAACTGTTGTAGATCTCCAGTGTTTGTTGTGTGCATTTACTGGACATGAGTAAGGATATGTTCTTACTTCTAAAGCCTTCCCCGAGTTGGTGATTTTGTGAGGAGATGACAGTGTTCTCACCTGTCAGACACCTCCCGTGTTCCTTATCCCTGCAAGTTTGAAGAGAAAAAAGAGTAATTTACCATATCCATGCTCTTTATCCCTGCAGGTTTGAAGACTGAAGAATAATGATTTATCTAATCAAATTCTGGTTTTAATTCATACTTTGGTTTAAAATGATGTTTAAGGTTTTTTCTTCCATATTTGGTGGCTTAGATTTTTCAAAGCCATTGCTGAGATCATGTTGAGGGTTTCCTGTGATAATTGTTTTTACTTGTAGGCTGGGGCAATTTCATTAACTCTAAAAAGATCAATATTTGTCCTTAGCAAGATGTGCATACTTGTTATTCTTAACACTGTACCAGTTGGTCAGTAGTTACAGACTGTTGTTCATTTCTAACTAGAAGAGGTAGAAGATAGCTTTAAGAGTTAGATACTCTGAAACAGAAAGAATTTGAGAATATTTCCCAGTTGGAATTCACATATGTGGGAACATGACCATTAACAACTTGTACAAATTTTAGCTTTATTTAAAAACTAAAAGTGCCACTACAAGTGCTGAACAGAAAAGGAAGAGAAACAGTGTGGAGGTATAAAATGTGCTCAGTGTTTCTCATGAAAGACAGTGGACCTTTGACTGTCCCACTGTTGCGGGGCTGAGGAGGTTCCCTGTGAGTTCCTTGTCCCATTGACCTTGTTCCTTGTATTGGAGTGCAGTGAAAGCCAGGAGACTCATCTAAAAAGAATGTTATTCCAAATCTTGAATCTAATTTTTGTTGTTTGTCAGTTGAGCTGCTGTACTCTGCAAAGCCTCTGCTGTCAGAGCCACAAAATTCTCAATATCTGTTTAAGAAGGTCCTTTGTGATGTCCTAATTATATTTCATGACAGTCTTGCTTTGTTCAGTATAATAATGAAACTGAAAACTTCCAAAATTAGTTTTATTATAAACACATATTATATGCAACACAGTGATAAGCCTCATAAAAGTGCTATTCCCACTGAGTAATTAAATATCATTACCTGTAGTGACTGCTGGATTTTCTGTCATTTGTTAAGGAAAGGGAAGCATAAGTGTGATGCATATACTGAAAGCAATTCAATTTGCCCAATTAGCAGCAAGGTTTAAGATTTATTTCAGTTGCATGATTTGTCTTATGATATTAGTTGTTTTGTGCCTTTTGATGTAAAAATATAAGCCCTAATATGTTTTTTGTTTTATATTGTTGAGGCTTAATTTAACTCTAAAACTTTCTATGCAGATTCAGTTCAAGATTAAGTTTAAAATATCCATCCCATATGAAAGAAAAAAAGGCAGCGTCTTGGGGTGACTTTATGATGTGTATCCCCTATCACTGCTCTGTACCCAGAAAATCAATCCTGTGCCTTTCTGTGCCTTTAAACTGAGCCTGAGAGGGGGGAGAGGAAAAAACCAAGCGAACTTTTCAAAACAGTTTTTCAAGGACACAGATACACACTCCTCTGCGTTCTCCTGCTGTGGTAGCAAGAGCAGAGGAAGCACCCTTCTTGCTTTTCAGCCAGCTTTCAGCTCCTTTTCTCCAGAGGGAGACAGAGAGTTGAACTTTGTTTTCCTGGGTCTTTGGTTTTTCCCTTCTTCTCTTCTGGACTGTTTCAACATCAGAACACACAGGGAGAATTCTCCACCAAGGCCCCAGAGGTGGGCCCACACCCACCCAGCTGCAAGGAGGAGGAGAGAGACCACACCTACAGAAGGACTCTAAAATCTTCCCAGGTTTTCTCTCCACAGCGAGAGGTTTTATTATTCAGCATTATTATTCTTGTCCTGTGTGTTTGTTAAATAAATAGGTTTTTTATCTCTTTTACTTCCTCTGAGGAAAATTTTTTTTTTCCCAAACCTGGTGGGGGAGGGATGGTTGTAACCTGCCTTCTATCAGAGAATATTTTCCTCCAAATTTGTCCAAACTGGCACAGGCAGTCACCATCTTTCTGTCTTCTTCCTTGGGGTGCTGGGCACACTGAATACCTGTTGGGGTTCCTCCCCCCTGCCATGTAGTCCTGGGAGAGGGGCCCCGGGGTAGAGGCATGGCCTATGGGGTTTCCCTACTCCCTGGTCAACCTCGTTCCCTGTTGGTTGTTTTGTGTTCCCCTGCCCGGGAAGGACCCTCTGGTCCCGTGATTGTTCAGTTCTTGGGCAGTCACCGACCAGGTGGCTGGAAAAATAAACATCTCTGAAAATATCTACCAAGAATTGGTCCATATCTTGTTTTCCACAGGCCTCGTTGTCTGATACATGTGTTGCAAGAATCCCCACTGCAACAAATACCGAGGATGTCTGCTGTTTTCTTTAGGGCTTTAAATCTGCTCTGTTAGACACTGATGCCCAGGGCCTGGCCTTCACCACTGTGCACTATTTGATAATAAGGATGTGATGGTGCAGTTGGCACTGACAAAAGGAAGTAAAGAAGTAATTAATTAGGTTTGACTCTGCAGATGACAGTGTAGCTCAGATCACTTCACACTATAAAAATACCACAAATGATAGACATTTGGAAGTAGTTTCCAATAAGTGGAAAATGTCTTTTTACTGGAAAATAATTTTACTGAAACTGGAGAAACAGTAAGGAAGAACTCAGAAACTGGTAGACTCTTTATTCCAAGTTCCCTCCAATACCTTTTGGCAGCTACCAGAGATTTAGAACAGTGAAGAATAGGTAATGTGAAGGAAAACAATACTTTTTCCCAGTTCTACAGAAAGCAGAGAAAAATAATTAAACTTAAATAAAATTTTTAGTTCAGCTAGTTGTATATGATGGCAGTTATTTACTCAATTAAAATGTCTCAATTTATTCTCCAAAACTGTATTGGTTTGGTTGTTTCAGCTATTTTTCTGTAAATCAGGGATGCCAACAGACATATGTTGCTCTGTGAATGAGGCTGGACTAATAGGGAGAAGGAAACCCTACTAAAATAATTTACTCAGGTTGTGTTCAACAGGATTCTTGAAATTTTGCTGAACTTCTCCAGTTTCATACATTACTGAGTTGATTTTGATTACTTAAAAGCACATTGCCCATTAGTGGTTCAAGCTAGGTAAAGAGCTGAAGAATATAACTGCTGTAATCTAATGAATTTTCTTATTTTCCCATACATAAAATACTGTAATAAATTAAAGACAATCTGATAAAAAGGCTGGTTTTGTCTTTTAATATTAGACTCAGAGACTCATTTAGGAAGCAGCCTATTTGTAGCTAAGAGGAAAGCTGGATTTTAATAAGCCTTTTATAATCTGGTAAACTACACTAACCAAAAAAAAGGTCTTGTCCCTACTTGTACTTTTTGTAGATTTTAAACATATTTTTCCTTGTATTAATCCTTCCATTTCTTTGCCTATTGTGTATGTGTCTCATTTAGAAGATTGTGGTGGAAAGGGGATTGTTAGTAAAGTCACAAGAACTATGATTTTTTGAAGAGTCCACTTAAATCAATACATAGCTACTGATAGCTGCTTAATGACTGTCTGAGAACCTCTTATTGTTTTTCTTGACAATTGTTTTGATGGGAGGAGAAAAAAAAAATGTATTCATGCAAAACAGGTATTTTAGATTACTTCCCGTAGTAGTTTGGTAGTAGCCATTTACATTGATACCCTGGGCTGAGTGTAGTGTTTTTGAACGTTAGGTATCAATAAAATAGAACTCTTTTAGTGCCACAGCTGAGTATGCTTCTTTCATTTTTCTTATGTTGGTTTTGATCCACTGCAGCAGATTTTGAGTTGTGTTGAGATAAACTTTAAATCATTGCTTTCAAGAAGAGGAAAATATTACTGACAACAAATTTTCTCTTCTTTTTTCCTGTCTGTTTCCTTACATAAATGCTCCATTCTCATTTTGGATGCAGATTGCTTTAGTTAGCAATCAGTTTCCTGTGGCAGTTATGTCTCAGTGTTTTAGCCCTTGTTAGGATCACTAAGTAACCCATAGTAACAGCAGATAATATGATAAACTTACTTGGTGTGTGAAGAATGTGGTGTTTTTAGGTGTATCAAGTGAACTCATCTTCACATCAGGATTTGCTAGAGCTGAAGAACTACTGTTTGAAGTTTCGATATATTTTTTTGTCACGAGTGAATATTCAAAATCATGATCCTTCTTTTTAATGGAGATGCATCACACAGACTCTAAAATCTAAATGATATGTGCTAGTTTCATTTGGAAGTATAATTAAGGTGTATAATGTCATTTAACTGTTTAATGAACTCTGCATAATGTAATGGAATACAAATATTTGACCTTCCTGACAGTGACTGATGGATTGAAGTTGCATGGCATGATATCATTAGAATGTCAAATAACATCATTATTCATGATTATCAGGAATTATTCAGGTGAAATGACAAATGTAATGGAAAGCTATTATTTTTGTGGGGGCCGTAGATTGACTTTCTTTGTCAGTATCAGTCTTTTGATGATACAGGGGGAAGATACTCAGATTTATTGAGCTACAAAGAATTAATGTTATAGGTTAAACAAATGTCAGTAATATCAGAAAAGTATTTTCAGTAGGTCATGTCATGTATTAAGTGTCTAAGAGTAACTGCTAGAGGTAATGTTTTAACGTCTTTTATTTCTGCTAAAAATTAAAGCCATCTTTAGATTATAGGGGTTTGCAGCATAAAAATATATCAATAACCACTATTTTCTGGCTGAGATTTTTCATCAGCAGAAAGGAAAAATACCACGTTACAGTAGAACTGCAATTTCACTCTCTATTCTCAGAGGCCTAAATTCAGACCCCAGCCCTTTGTTCTGAGAGAATTTAATCTGAAATCACAACAAGGTGTTTTTCCATCACTTAAATTCTCAAGAAGTTGATGGCCTGGGTCAGGAAGTACCACATACTTTGGAACAGGCCACTAAGATGCCTAAAGCTGAGCACACACTTCTGCAGTTTGTTGAATTATGGCCTATAGAAATAAATGCTGAGTAACATCTTTTGATTTTGGATAATTAAGATCTTGCACCTGAGACATGAATGAACTGTGAAAGTGCATTTTGCCTGTTGGAACAAAAACTGTGATGTGCTTTCTGCTGAATGTGAGTCATGCCAAAGGTTATGTTTTGGCCCTAACCTGCAGATACCAACCATACTTTCTCTCCAGTGGGAAGTGGCAGTGCTTAAGAAGGAGCTGAAGGAGCAGCTGCTGTTCACAGTGGAAACAGGATGAAGTTGCAATTTATTTAACTGACTGCACAGAACAGGCATTTTTCTCAAGATTCCTGGAATTTCCGTAGAGTTGGGGTGGTGCCTATAATGAGTATTTTGTATACAACTTGGCTTTTCTAACTAAGAGGTGGTCTAGAGACAGGTCAGTGGCTGCAGCATGGTATGGGCAAGGGTAGAGCAAACCCTGAGTGATCAGGAAAGATGTGTGGTGGTGGTTGCATGATGTGCTGTAGAAACACACACATTAATGTCATTTAAATGTTGAGACAGGATTGTGCCTTGCCTTTGGGTTATATGTTAGGTGTTGATAGCTTTAGTCAGGGATAGGTGTCCCTACTCACTTCCCAGGACAAGCACTTCTGTGCTTTGAAGCTTTAAAAATATGTTATTGACTATTGTAGATGGCTAAGACTAACCACCCTCCTAATTTCTATAGCTGCCTAGGTAAACACATGCTGTCTAAAGATATTAAAACTACTGCCTTGGTGAGGTACTCCTACAGATTAACCACATACAATGTGATTTAGCATGGAATTTAGTACAATTGGCTTTTCTTTTACTTCCCTGTTGAATTTTGCAATTTCTGTTAAGCTCTATATAGCCTCATAGGAAGCATCTCTTTTTTTTTACCTGCTCTTTTCCCCCGCCGTAGATACACTGACAGTAATTTGGAGTGCTTCTTGATTTGTATATTAAACCTAAATCACAATCCTAATGCTCTAATGTACTTTTTGTTCATGATGTGCAAGTCTTAAGACCCTGCTGAAGTTGGCTTGGTAATTTATGTGGAAGGATATTTTCTCTTAAGTGCCTGTACAATGTAAATGTGCTTGAATAGGCTGACAGAAGGCTAGTTGATTTCCAGTACCTATTTTCAGGGCATTAAAATCTTCTGAATATTCTTTTGCTCCTTGCTGCTCTGGGCTTATACCTCAGTCAACAGGTTTTCAATCTCACCAGAACTCCCACTTCACAAGTTGTCAAATGACTGCTCAAGCAGGAAATGGGAACCTTGAATGTGGCGTGTGTGATTTGAGGTGTGTGTTATTACCAGGCAGCTGAAAAGTAGCCTATCCTTGGATATGCAAAAGATGGTGAGATACAACCCTGTACTGATTAGGAAAGTCTGGCAATGAGAGAGAAGTTATTGTTGCCATATTTTTTTTCTTTTTTAAAGCAGCGGAATACAATTACAAAACTGACAGGGTTTACCAGCTGTTCATCCCCCAGTGCCTTACATGCCAGGGGGCTGCAGCTGCAGCGGTGGTATGGCTTGGTGGCAGAATGGGGACAGTGTTTACCAGATGCTTCCAAGCTGAACTTTGTGCATATACAGAGTGTGTTGCTCCTGTGAATACGCAGGATCCTGGCTTGCACAGCAGTTCCAGAAGAAAAATCCCTGTGCCAGCAAGCTGCAGGCCAGAGCCAAGGGCACTGACCGAGTCAGGTGCACAACGTAAACAAATTCCTATGTGATTTTCAACATCACGTTCTGTTATCTCATTGCACTTAGCTTACAGAACAGAATAAAACAAACAGAAGACCAGTCAAGGTGGTGCTGATTTGACCTCTGTGTACTGGTGTGAATAGTCCTTATTAATTTAAGATCTTTCTACTTATTCAAATGAGGTCACTTAATAAAACTAGCTTTGAGTAGAACTTTCCAGGAGTAGATGCTGTATTTATATAGCAAAAATATCATTTTGAAGCTTTATGAAATCATAATAAAAATAAAAGACATTATTGCATATTACTGTCTTTGGTCGCACATTTATAATTTATTCTAAATAAAAGGAATTATGTATGTGTGGGGTCAATACATTGTTTTTTCATGGATTCAACAGTCTTTCCTAACTGAAGTTGCCAGTTTGGGCTAAATTTGCAAGGAAAGAAGCATAAAGGATTTTGGATATGAACATTTTATCATGTGTGTATCATGATAACATTTACATTTTATACTTTATCTTTAGGCTGGAAAAGTTAATTCCCTGCCAGATTTGGCAGAGGGGCAGATTGTATGTCAAAAGTAAGTAGGCAGCAGAGTGGAGGAGAGATAGTAATGGTGGCCCAAAATGAAGATTTTACAGGGTTTTGCCTTTTATTAGACAGTAGAGAAATTACACTAAACTGGTTCCCTGAGGCATAGATCCATACAAAAACAGTATGAGTTTGGGTGGGTTCTTAAATTATTTTCACTGTTTTTGAAATCCTCTGTTTATTGTATCATTAGTAAAATACAAAGGAAGAATGTCTTCCTATTTAAGAATCGTATTTCTCTTGAAGCCTTTGAAATATTCTACTAAGCATATAATATTGTAATCACATTATAGCTTAAAATACTCTGAGAATGTAATTAGTATATTCAGATACTCCTGGTATTGTTGATCAGGCATGTGTTTTATTTTCAAGAAGCTGCAGCACTAGTACAATATAATTTAGCTGATTCCCTTCTCAGGTTAGTTTGTTGCTTTAGTCCAATGCTTGTGCCTATGTTATCTTGCTTGATGACGTGGGAAAAATTGAAATGGATTAAAATGCATTTTAATGAATTATAGTTACCTGTATTCATAAGATATATTGAAGTAGAAGTAGCTTTGTGAGCCATTACAATTATAGGAGCAAATCTAAATTCTGTGAAGGTTATATTTATCTCAAACTGAATGATAAGAGAAACGGAGTTATAATATGGAAAATAAACATGAGATTGAGTTAGTCTTTTATCCTTTCCAGTGTAGGTGACTCAGGTTTTCCATATGAGGATACATCTGCTATAGACTTTACTTGAAAGAGGACTAATTATGCTTATGTAGAGTCCTTTCTCTTTCTGCAGAGCCTCTCAACTGCTTTTCCTTTGGCTATACAGGCCAAACAAGCAGCAAACAAAAAGAAAAACCCTAATTTAATGATTACTAGTTGCCTCAAGAAATAGGTGAAAATTGCATCTCATCCATTTTTTATGGCTATTACTGAAGTTAGGGACTGCGTTCAGCACGTACTTTGCACTTCAATTGTTAACAACTGCTTTGTTCCATCTTGGAGTCTCAGTCTTTTCTGCTGGCTTTTAGGGATTCTCAGGTCTCTTACAGTGGGTTTAATGGAACAATAATCAGATTTGACCTAAAAGATACTGATTTATAGTGATACTGTATAATAAAGAAAATCTCCAGTTTTCTAGGACTTGGTTTCTTTAGTTTTCCATCCTGCCCAACCATGGAACCAAGTAGAAGTTTCACATACTTATTATGAGGCTATTTGGACCAGGACTATTTCTATATGGAAGCAACAAAACAAACTATTGAATAATACCTTCATTAAAATTAAAAATAAGCTTTTAACAAGTCTGTTATTTTGATGTAAATGTGTCATAAGGAGAACACTCCATCTTAAGGATGCTGGTATTTGAACTCAACCTTTTTCTTCATCTTCAGAGAATGTTGATTTTCCAGCAATGTAGGGCTGTGTACTGTAAACATAAAGAGATATTAGAATGATTACATATAGAGTACTTCTCATAAATATCTTTTTAATCTAGTTTAGGCACTAGAACAAGTACTGTTGTAATGGCACATGTAGTTCTGTTCCTGATGTAGTAAATTTTAAGGGATCAATAACAGCTTAAAGACAGAATTAGTAGCTACCTCACATGTCTCCATATGAATGTAGTGGTTGTCTTATCTGTGAGGAGCTGATGGCTATAAAATGAAATGCATTTAAATAAATGCTTAAGGATGATTAAAATATCATACAGAACCAAAGCACTTCAGCTGCAGATAGTCATTAAATTGACCATTAATAACTTACAATATAAGGGAATATTACTGTATCATAAATTTTGCATGCAGATTTTATTAAGCTGGCATATTATATTAATGGATTCCCTGACACCTTCTGGCTGTGGCTATATAGATAATAGCAACTTGTAGGAGTTTTCTATAATCCAGGAATTCTGACTGACTGTTGCCAGCTAGAAATCCGAGTTTTGTTCTGGGTGGCAAGTCTTTGAACCAGCTGGCAATCAAAGAACATAATTATAGTGTTGTGTTTAGAATGGCCATAATGTTTTGTGAGCATTTCTGTCACAAACTCAATTTCTTCCAGGGCTTATAACTTGAACATAAAAACGTTTTCAGATCTGTCAGTTATGGTTACAATGTTTTTAACCTGCTCTGAAGAGCAGCTTTGGTGGTACCTTGTATGCAGCCAGGATCACCCCACCACAATTCTGTATTTGCAAAAAGTATGTATGGAGGGGTGTGTGCTCACACACAATTGAACACAGCCTTTATATTTGTAATACCTGCCTAGTGTAGTGAGCCCTTCAGTGACATTTCTTATACATGAATTAATAGTAAATATCCTAAATTATAAAATAAGATATATCTTTAGCATGTGATAAGATCATTGTAGAATGCTTTTTAATACAGTTTAGGGAGAGAACTTGTTAGGACATAGCAACACTAACCTATAAAAGTTCTCTTTATTAAAAAAATAAAAAAGTAGTTGGAAATAAATCAGAATGAAAAGTTTGAATCTGATTATTTCCACAACATAAACTTAGGTCGATTTCAATTGCATTCAGGAAAATATAATATGTGGATCATAAGGAAAATGTAATTTCTGTGGTTTGAAAATATAATTTCTCTAGTATGAAAATATCTCCTGCTGATGAATTTCATCTTTCATGCAAAGTTTCTCAACTGGAATATGTTTTATTTTTTAGAAGCATTAGAGTAAAATTACCCAAAAGGATAAAGTTGAAATGTTTTAAGCTTATCATAAGGTGAGAATTCATTTAAACAAATCACCTGTAGGAAATGTTACTCAAAGCAACCTCTTCTTGCAATATGTTTTCCATTTTAATATGAGGTCTTTTTTCTACTGAAAACAAGTTTCTAAACAAAGCCAGATTGTTAAGGTTTGCTTAGAAATAGCAGATTGCCAGAAAGGTGGTGAGGAAACTCCAGTTCTTTGCAAAATGCCTTACTCTGTTGTCCCTGTGTGAAAATATTCTGCTTACACTTTCTTCTATAAGGAATATTCTGAGTTATTTAGAAGCAAAGACTTGTCAAAGGAACAACTTGTAAGGTGCAAGGCAGTGCTTATTTATCTAGACCCATGAGTAAAAGTTAAATTCATACTTCTAATCAGAACTACGACACAGAGCAGGGCCATTTTGGAGGGCTGAAACAAAAAGTACAGTAAGAGAGTGTAGTGGTTTGGTTCAAAATATCCATTACTTACTTATTTCCCTTCTGTGAGATAAGAATTAGGAGAAAGCAAAGCAGGCACAAAACTTAAAAGAATATAAAGAAGTTTATTGACAGACCAAAAGGAAAGAAAAAAAAGTCAGACTAAACCTTCAGAACACTTCTCTTCCCCCCACCTTTCTCCCTTCTCCCACTGACAATGTAAAAAGACAACCCTTGAGATTTTTTCAGTCAGTTTACCACCTCTCTAATAATCTCTTTTTCAGTTCACTTAGGGAGAGGAGTCTCTCTTGCTCATGCTATGGAGACACCTCCACAAGAAACAGTTCTCTCATGGCTTCAATGCCACAGCGAGACAGCCGCCCGGGTTGGTTCTCTGCTCGCATGTGAAAGTCCCTTCCCTCGGCTTACAGAATTCACCACAACTGTTTTCAAGGGTCCAATCTTGAGCT
>NW_008236441.1:2532953-2534485 GCF_000691975.1 Corvus brachyrhynchos | reverse complement strand
CCCACTGCCCGCTCGCTCTCCTCTTCCAGACATGCACATGATGGTGGCCACGCCAGAGCAGTGGGTGAAGCCCATGGCAGTCGCTGGAGCAAACCAGTACACTTTACATCTAGAAGCGATGGGCAATCCCAGGGCACTGATAAAGGACATTCGGGAGAATGGGATGAAGGTGAGGGGAGTACACACTGTGCCCTGCTTAACTAACAACTGCCTTGCTGGCAGGTTCTCTGTGGTGACCACTGACAGGACCCGAGGGAACGACCTGTAACTGTGTCAGGGGAGGTTTGGGCAAGATATAAGGAAAAGGTTCTTCCCCTAGAGGGTGGTTGGGCACTGGACAGGCTCCCCAGGGAATGGTCACGCCCCAAGGTTGCCAGAGCTCCAGGAACGTTTTGACACCGCTGTCACGTACAGGGTGGGATTGGTGGGATGTCTGTGCAAGGCTGGGAGTTGGCCTTGATGTGCCTTGCAGGTCCCTTCCAACTCAAGCTATTTTGATTCCACGATTTTATGAAAAACTCATTGTTTCCACTTCAGGTGGTCAGGGATTGGCACATGCAGCCCTAACACACTGTGCATGAAGTTAGTCTTCAATTTTAGTGAAGAAAATCTGGAATTTTTAAATAAAGAGGCCTGTTCTTCCTGCCATTACACAGACATGTAATTATTTTCTTAGGAATCCACACTGAGCTCAGGCCAGTCTTGCCCTGAGGTGCATGAATCCTAAGGTGCACTTGGATTTGGCTTCCCTTCCTGCAGGTTGGCTTGGCCATCAAGCCTGGCACTACAGTTGAACACTTGGCACCTTGGGCCAATCAGATAGACATGGCTTTGGTGATGACAGTAGAACCTGGGTTCGGAGGACAGAAATTTATGGAAGACATGATGCCAAAGGTAAACTATGTTTCTCTTTCATTATTTATTGAGCTAAAAGCTAATTAACAGTAGGGAGTATAGTGGTGAAGTAGATAAACCTTGTCTAGATCTGTAAGAAGCTGTAGGGTGGCAGCTCATGTGGATCTCAGTGCCTGCCTTTTTATCTGGTTCCTCAGGTTCAGTGGCTGAGGACACAGTTTCCCTCCTTGGATATAGAAGAGGATGGAGGAGTTGGGCCTGACACCATCCATAAGTGCGCAGAGGTAAGAGGTTGCAACAGAGCAGCATTCTCAGTCACTGTGCTGAGAGACTTATCAACACCCAGAAAATAAAGCTTAGGAGGAATTTCTAGTTTTCAGAGGAAACTGTAAAACACATTTAATATCAAAATCTGTTTGAGATCTAATCTTTTTTAATAGTGGCTATTGTAGCCTGCCCTAAGATAGAGAACTTTGTTTCTTTTATGTTGGTGTAAATAGAAGCAATGTGATGAAGAAATTACTTATTTGGGGAAGAGCTGTGTTTTCTGAACTTGACTTGGGATTGTAGTTAGAGGTGTGTCATGTGTGTCCCACTTGTTTGCACACCAGCCCAGAATTCACAACCACCTCCAGTGTTTTACAAGTAAGCTGTAGGCAGTGGATCTGTTCCGTTCT
>NW_008236441.1:2527504-2532515 GCF_000691975.1 Corvus brachyrhynchos | reverse complement strand
CCCACTGCCCGCTCGCTCTCCTCTTCCAGACATGCACATGATGGTGGCCACGCCAGAGCAGTGGGTGAAGCCCATGGCAGTCGCTGGAGCAAACCAGTACACTTTACATCTAGAAGCGATGGGCAATCCCAGGGCACTGATAAAGGACATTCGGGAGAATGGGATGAAGGTGAGGGGAGTACACACTGTGCCCTGCTTAACTAACAACTGCCTTGCTGGCAGGTTCTCTGTGGTGACCACTGACAGGACCCGAGGGAACGACCTGTAACTGTGTCAGGGGAGGTTTGGGCAAGATATAAGGAAAAGGTTCTTCCCCTAGAGGGTGGTTGGGCACTGGACAGGCTCCCCAGGGAATGGTCACGCCCCAAGGTTGCCAGAGCTCCAGGAACGTTTTGACACCGCTGTCACGTACAGGGTGGGATTGGTGGGATGTCTGTGCAAGGCTGGGAGTTGGCCTTGATGTGCCTTGCAGGTCCCTTCCAACTCAAGCTATTTTGATTCCACGATTTTATGAAAAACTCATTGTTTCCACTTCAGGTGGTCAGGGATTGGCACATGCAGCCCTAACACACTGTGCATGAAGTTAGTCTTCAATTTTAGTGAAGAAAATCTGGAATTTTTAAATAAAGAGGCCTGTTCTTCCTGCCATTACACAGACATGTAATTATTTTCTTAGGAATCCACACTGAGCTCAGGCCAGTCTTGCCCTGAGGTGCATGAATCCTAAGGTGCACTTGGATTTGGCTTCCCTTCCTGCAGGTTGGCTTGGCCATCAAGCCTGGCACTACAGTTGAACACTTGGCACCTTGGGCCAATCAGATAGACATGGCTTTGGTGATGACAGTAGAACCTGGGTTCGGAGGACAGAAATTTATGGAAGACATGATGCCAAAGGTAAACTATGTTTCTCTTTCATTATTTATTGAGCTAAAAGCTAATTAACAGTAGGGAGTATAGTGGTGAAGTAGATAAACCTTGTCTAGATCTGTAAGAAGCTGTAGGGTGGCAGCTCATGTGGATCTCAGTGCCTGCCTTTTTATCTGGTTCCTCAGGTTCAGTGGCTGAGGACACAGTTTCCCTCCTTGGATATAGAAGAGGATGGAGGAGTTGGGCCTGACACCATCCATAAGTGCGCAGAGGTAAGAGGTTGCAACAGAGCAGCATTCTCAGTCACTGTGCTGAGAGATTTATCAACACCCAGAAAATAAAGCTTAGGAGGAATTTCTAGTTTTCAGAGGAAACTGTAAAACACATTTAATATCAAAATCTGTTTGAGATCTAATCTTTTTTAATAGTCGCTATTGTAGCCTACCCTAAGATGAGAAGTTTGTTTCTTTTATGTTGGTGTAAATAGAAGCAATGTGATGAAGAAATTACTTATTTGGGGAAGAGCTGTGTTTTCTGAACTTGACTTGGGATTGTAGTTAGAGGTGTGTCATGTGTGTCCCACTTGTTTGCACACCAGCCCAGAATTCACAACCACCTCCAGTGTTTTACAAGCAAGCTGTAGGCAGTGGCTCTGTTCCGTGTGACTAAGCGGGTGTTTGATGTCTTCCAGGCAGGTGCCAATATGATTGTGTCTGGCAGTGCTATTATGAAGAGCGCAGACCCGAGGTCTGTGATCAACCTCCTCAGGAACGTGTGTTCAGAAGCAGCCCAGAAACGCAGTCTGGATCGATGAGACCTGCCCAAGCCGTGTTCCAGAAGGCTCTGGGCACGCAGGAGAACCCTTTTCTCCTGCATAAGGGAGGGCTGGATGAACACCAACTACAGAAACTTCTTGCTGCTAAACAGAGGAATCATTCCTTCACTGCAATAAAGCAAGCAGCAGTGGGAAACATTCTTGCTGTCTTTCAGTGGTTTGAACCTGTCTCTTGATTTTGTGGAGGCTGATTTTGTGGCACAACCTCCAACAATGCTGACTGGATTGAACTACAGTCAGTTTGTTGCTTGCTAGAAGAGTGTAGCATCGCCACAAGAATCTCTCTTGTGGAAGACTCTTAATCAAACTGCCTTCTGCTGCCTGTATTTGTCATTTGATCTGTGCATTCCTACAAAACTTTTCCACTACTGCATTAAACACCCCTTCCTTGGTGTGGTAAGTTCTTTTAAGCTGACTGTCACAAATGAGTGGCTTTGGGAGTAAGTTCGAGGAAAATGCAGCTTAAGAGGGCTAAAAAAAAATCCCAGTGATGGTAGAAGTGTTCCTGTCCTTTGTCTCTATTGCATTGGAAGTATTTGGCCTACAGAAGTCAAGCATCAAATCAGTCAGTGCAGCATCTTTACCAGATCACAGAGTGGGGAATATCTTCTCATTTACCTTTCAAACAGCCAGTTAAGACAGCTGTGTCTGAAATTCCTGGAAGTGATGGAATTCCTCAGAAGAATGTTGCTTTAATATTCTTCAGATAACAAAACCTTAATCTTGCCTCTCAGTCTCCTTGGTGTGTACGTATGTCTGAGTAAGTGATTAAGATGGTAACATACAGAAATGGTATCTGCTGAAGAGATATGTAGGTTGAAATAACCTGGAGATGGGTCTGTAAAACAGCTTGTGGAACCAAATAGTTATCAGTCCTTCAATTTGCTGTGTCCGCAGGCCTGGCCTGTTTGAGGGGCCCTGGGGGGGAGGCACGGGGTTTCCCTGCCCCTGGTCAGCCTCGTTCGCCATTGGTTGGTTTGTGTTTCACTGCGCGGGCAAGGACCCTCTGGCCTGTGATTGTAACAGTTCCTCGGCAGAGCCTCAGCCATGCGGCTGGGGAAATAAACCTCTCTGGAACACCTATCAAGAATCTGTCCATATATATTTCTTTTCCACGGGCCTCCTGGTTTGATACATCATGTTGCAGTATCTGCACTGTAACATTTTTTCTGCATGGTTAATTGTGGCTTAGGTGAACAAACATTGTTGCTTCCTGTTTCCACTTGCAACGCCATTTGGGAACTAGCAAAAGAAAAATGGAGCTGTCTGGACCTGTTGTACTGAGAGATACTTCAGAAGAGGTTTGCCAAAGCAAGCTTGGCCATGAAAGGCTATAGTCCCAAGAGCTGTTGGGTGTGTGTTAGAGTAGCTTATCCATGCTTCTGGAAAGAACCAGCATAGAGTTTAATGTATGCATGGACAAACAGTCACAGCTCTGGTAGCTAAAATGCAGGCTGGACAGCCACCAGCTGCTACAAAAATGGTAGTTCAGGATGTGGAGTCTGGCTTTTCATGCTGTTGAAAGCAGTAGGACAACAGCTCTAGTATATTAACTTCCTGCAGTTGAGTGTAAGCTGGATTGAAAGGGTAATCAAACTATTTTTCTGCTTTTTTTCCTAATTAATTTGGGGGCAACATTCAAGTTGTGCTAGTTAATTGATGGTACTAGGCTTTGTGGAACCATACGGTATTTTCTCTGTTCATAGGTTGTAGTCATTTTGTAATTGTTTTAAAGATGGTAAATTTGCACCTGCATTGACTCTTGGGTTAGGAGTCGTGTGGGTGAGACGTTACACCCACAAAGTAAAATTACTTAATTGCTTCCTTCTGTCTGAATCCCACCAATGTGGGTTTATGCAAGCGACTCCTGCTGCAGCAGCTTTTACACATCTAAGGTCAAATCTGCTAGTGACCATGTCCATGAAATCACAGTAATGAATGATTCTTGTTCTTTAATGCTTAAGACTGTTTCAATTTGTCACCTCTATACATTTACAGAGTGATCTGTTTGGGGGCTGTTGTCCTGCTCAGTAACAAGCCCTGAGTCGCAGGATTGGAACTGAGTGCTGACACGAAAACCCAGAGAGCTACTTGCATGGTCTCCCCGGGGC
Organism: Corvus brachyrhynchos; assembly: GCF_000691975.1. NCBI lineage: Eukaryota > Metazoa > Chordata > Aves > Passeriformes > Corvidae > Corvus > Corvus brachyrhynchos. The sequence goes on along the minus strand of NW_008236441.1, from coordinate 2,528,702 downwards.
TGAATAAACCCCAGGTCCATTAGATGCTGCAATCCTCTGATACGGTTTCAGCAACAAGGGAGAGCACAGCCTGTGGTATTGAGGCACGTGGTCTAGAGTGGTCCAGAGTGATCTGACAGCACAGGTCTGTCTGAAGTGGAAAACGGGATTAAAACAACAGAGCCAAGTCATGCTGGGCTTGCACGTGCTGCACAGAGTGGTACAGCCCACAGCCCTGAGCGAGATAAAACACTACAGGAGACACACACAGAGCTTAGTTTTAGTAGGGTTTAAAGATTCTTATTTCTGCTTACATTCCATTGAGGTCCTGGATGCAGAGATGAAGCATTTTAAATCCTCACAGCGGCAGGAAGCAGAACATAAGAGGTGTTTAAAAAAATGCCTTGATTGAACATGGTAAATAAAGTACATGGGAAATGGCTTTGTGCAGCTGCACACACTCACTTTCATGCGTGGGGGGGCCTTTCTGCATTATGTTTTAACTTGGTATTTCAGAGTCTTTGTAATACCTTCAGCCACAGCAGTAGGAGCAGCACTAACAGCTGTTCCACATCTTAACAGCCAAAGAGAGGTTGGGATTTGTTGGGAGTTTTATTCTTTTTAAAACTTTGAAAAGGAAAGAAAATAAGTAGGGGATTCTGCACATTTTATGGCTTCAAGGATGAGCCTGGCCCTCAGCCCATTCCCACAACAGGTATAGCTTCCTCATTACGCCAGCATTCATGCAAAACTGAACTGTATGGAGGTGGGAGCCCAGCTGTGCCAGGGCATGGGCTGCAGGCAGTAAACCAGAATACCAGTGCTGATTCCAGCTGCATGCAGTATAGGGAGAAATGAAAGGAGACGGCTGGTCCTGGAGTCAAGTTGAGTTCAGCAAGTTTTAGCAAGTTTTCTAACCCTGTCCCTGTACTGAAATGGGGCTGTTGAAAAATCAGGTGCCTCCCTGTCTGGAGCCAAGACACAGTGGAGACAGAGAAGGCAGGGCACAAGTCTGCAGCTTCTTGAGAAGCATCTCACTTGCCATGTGCCCACAGCACTGCCCACCCGGCCCTGCCAGATGGAGGGATGCTGGAGGCAGGCAGGTGATGGGGGAAATGCTGCCTGTTCCTGGCCCCGCTTCCCACTGGATTCTGCCTGCCACACGCACATATCCTGCTCAACTGATGGGCGAGCCCTGTGCCACACCACTGCATACAAC